>NC_071266.1:12231165-12273665 GCF_023375685.1 Ictalurus furcatus
GGTAGATTTCCGGAAGTCTAAGCCTGCTCTGCTGCCAGTCACTATTGAGGGGGTAAAGGTGGACGTGGTAAACACTTACAAGTATCTGGGAATACATTTGGACAATAAACTGGACTGGTCATTCAACACTGAAGCACTCTACAAGAAAGGGCAGAGCAGGCTGTACTTCCTGAGGAGGCTGAGGTCCTTCAATGTCTGCAGCAAGCTCCTCTGGATGTTCTACCAGTCTGCTGTTGCCAGCGTCCTCTTCTATGCTGTGGTATGCTGGGGAGGAAGCATTAAGAAGAAGGATGCTGGACGACTGGACAGGCTGGTAAGGAAAGCTGGCTCTGTTGTGGGAGCGGAACTGGAGTGTATCACTTCAGTGTCAGACAAAAGGATCTTGAGCAAATTGATTAATATTTTGGACAATGACTGTCAGCCACTCCATAACACTATCATAAAGCGAAAGAGCTGGATCAGTAGGAGGCTACGCTCACTGCCATGCACAACTGACAGGCTGAGGAAGTCTTTTGTCCCTAGGGCTATACCACTCTTCAATGCTTCACTTAAAGGAAGAGGTGAGATAGACTTCTCTGCGTACTCTATCTGCCTCTTCACCTTTTCATATATTCTCATACACTTCCATGACCTCTTACAACAATGTTGTGTACTAGCTCACTGTGTGACTGTTTTACTGTTTACACTGTTTATGGACTATATTAGCCCACATGTACAACCCCTATCTTTATTTCCCAGTCTGTGGATCCTTGATATGGTATATTTTACTGTTTTTTATTAGTTATTCTTTTAGCATCTTGCTTATACTTTATTGTATGTCATATTGTGTGTGATGTCTTGAGCTACTGGGACCTTGAATTTCCCCTTGGGGATCAATAAAGTATCTATCTCTCTATCTATGTCACTGTTTCAAAGTGAGTCCCACCCTCTGAATGTATGAAGAGATGAAAACTTTTCTGCAGCTGACTGACTTGTAGTCAGTGACTTATGATGGTGCAGAAACGATCACAGCAGGGACACATCAGGGGCTGCTAAATGAAAGGCTAAACAGGCACACAAAAAAAGTGCAGCTCGTGATGCAGGTATGTGAGTATTTTGGAGTGATTGTAATGTATTCTAAAAATAATCTGGGCCTTGTTCTGTCGATCAGAGTCATTTCGGGATAAATCATTTGCCGGTTTATTCTGAATTCAAAAGTCTGTGAGTGCCGCTAATGCATCGAGATTGTCAGAAACTTTGAATTTGCACGTACAATGACATTGTGTCGGGAGCTTACTAGCGAAAATTCAATTCAAAGTCAAAGAGCAAACACACTAGAGCATTTTTTTTAAAAGTACCTCAACTGTCTGTATATCTTCTAAATTCTGCTCATGTTTACATTACTGCTCTAACATAATACTTAATTTTAGCTTTCAAATCACAAGTACTCTTGTTATATTTACTGAAAAATAAGCATACAATTTTATAGTAATTTGTCTCTTTAACTTTAACTTAAGTTGATTTGTGTATATAGTGCATATTTAATGTATTGCACTGCAATACATAATATGACTGTATCTATAGTCTATATTGGGTCAATAGGAGGGGAAAATCCTGTCCATACACAGCTAGGAAAAAACGATAACGGCGCTGATGTTCATTTCAAGTGGTGTACAGGAAGTGTTCAGCTGTAATTATTTGTTGGCAATGTAATGTTGTCTTGTTTTGGTTTTTTTCCATTTTACTGTATAGAGTAGGTAAAACTGTTCGTTATCCCAAATAGTGGGTGGGTGTGTTACTGTAAATAAATTAATGAACTTTTTTTTTTTCAATCCTGGCTGCCTTAAAAGTTTTAAGAAGAACTGGCCCTGTGTTTACCATAAAGACAGTATCATACTAGCTATCGTTAGCCAAACATGAAGACAGTCAATTGTAATGTATACAGTGTTCCACTAGGGGGTGTCACATCAGCCTCAGCTCCTCCACTTCCTTCCTGCTCTGTTTAGGCAAACAGTTTAACCGGAGCTGCTGTTGACCCAGAGCTGGGTGTGACCTGGACTTTGCTTTGACCGTTATCGGCTTTGACACTTCACTCATGATGCCAGCTTTTTCTGACACCGACTGCACTTTGTCCACGACAGCAGTTCGAACATCACAGTTTGAGTCGACATTTTAATGTTGGATTTCTGCACTTTGGCTGTTGTATTACAATTTCCTGATTGCAGGCTCAATAAAGTCGATTTCACGTGATTTTAACATCTGTTTAGATTTTTTTTTTAGAAAATCAGACCTTGGTGAAACCTAAACCAGGTCACGTAAGTCAGGTAAAATTCCTTGCTTACGAAACCTCTGATAAACGACTAACCTGACTGAATGGTGACATCATGTTTCATAACCACTAATGATTGCTTCATGGCTATAAAGATAAAATTTGAAGTGGTTATATTTTTTTGGTTGAAAGCTTCACATTAACACACTTCTGTCTCTGATCGTCTTTAAACATTGCGTTTTTGTTGTCGACTTTTTTTTTTTTTAAACAAGCCAGTTCACTATACAGTCCATACAGAATTTCGTGACGTTTTTTGTGAACGTTGTGGCCAAAAATGTTTGATTTTGCTGCGGCATTTTTAAAAAAATTTATGATACAACTTGCAGAGTTTTTTGTGCTTTTTTTTTTTTTTTTTTTTTTTACAGAAAACTATTGAATTGGCGAAATCGCAATTGCATTAAATTGTTTTGCACGGTCTTTCGCAGTGATGTTTGTTGGTAAACGAGACCTTTTAGCTGTATTCATGTTCGACACATGTAAATCGAAGAGGGCTTTAGCTGAATTGTGATGATGTCACATGACAGGTCTTGGCCCAAATCTACGGTAACTTCGAAACATTGCATGCTCCTCAGAATATTGCGGATTTTGCTTGAGTTTGCATTCATTTCTGCGACTAATCACATCAGATAGGATAAATAACAAGGACAGATGTGTGAAAATTCTCCCTTTTCCGAGCTAACGTCTCTCGCCCTGTAGCTAATTTCTGGACCAGTGAGCTTCCTTCAGCTAAATAATTTAAATAAATGCATGTGATTAGTTAAAGCACAGCAGAGGCTCTGCTACAGAAGATGAGAAGATGATTCAGATTTAGAAAACCATGGACAGTTTTATCCATTTGTTTATCAGCTCTGCTACAGTATTTTTCCAGTAATTGGAGTCTGGATCCAAACCATAGTCTAAAAGTTGACGAGTCCTGCCTTAAATGATCAGGCATGTCTGATTTATCCTGAAGAATTCTGAAGCTCAGTTCTAGAGCTTTAAAATTTGTTTGTTTCCTGGATCTTTTGTACAAAATGAATCAAATAAACTAAGAACAAAATAAGAGGAATAAAATGAAATAAAAGGCTTTGTAACATAGCAGGCTGATGGGTTATATTTAGTAAAATGGGAACACTGTGGCATAAAATTTTTCCCCAAACCTTTCCTTTAAACGAGAGTATGATAAACACAAGGTTTTTCTGTCTCGTTCTCAGAAGTGCTCTCCTCTGTAGTTCTCAGCAGCTCTCTTTTCTCCTAATCAGCCTTTCATATGAGATACTGATAATACGTTGTCATGGTAACTGCCTTCATCCCTGAGGTTGTAGAAGATGCGTAATTTTCCATTACTTTGAACCTGTTAGAGATGTGTACGGGAGAAGCCAATTACACACTAAATGAACGATGGCAGAAAGAAAGGAGGCTAAGAGCTGAGCAGAAACGTGGCTATTATCGTTTGCCGCTTTTTTCTTTTCTTTTTCCTCCTCAACAATCTTCAATTTCGGAATCAGAATATTTATCATCCCTACAGTATTTGTAGGAGAGCACACTACCTGTAAATAAAGCACCACTCAGATGATATCTGCTCATTGGCGCGCCGGGGTGCCAATACTTTGTGTACAGGAAACCGATGGGCTACAGTCAGTAATTATAGACATGCAAAGTGATGTGTAGTTGGTGTTTCTGATAAACGAGTTTTGTTTTTGTTTTTTTAAATGGTGCAATGATTAAACTTTTAAAGCAAAAAAATATATAACACTGCATGCAGCGCTGTTGAATTCTGGATTGTGATTGGTCGTCAGATGTTGAATAACAGCAGCTCTGACAGTATTGCAGCTACAAATCACAGGATAATATTAATATTAATGTGCTCGTAATATCGACGTTATCGTTTCTATAGTAACAAGTGTTTAGCGGACATGTATAATTGTCGATAGGTTGTGAGGAGGTAGGTGTTCGTTTATTTGTTCATTCATGGAAGGAGTCTCCAGTGTCAGTGCCTCTGTAACAGTCAGAGGTAAAGCTGTGCATTTTCCAACATCTTCAGGACGCTTTGCGTTTACTCAGTATGATGACAATTAAATGTAATGACTTATATATTGTTAAATGTATGTTAAATATAACTATAAACAGATCAAAAGTGACATGTGTATTGATTCATTTATAAACATGTCACTTTTGATCTCTTATAGTTATATTTAATGTACATTTAACAATGAATGAATGAATGAATCAAATTTGTTTAAAAATTATTGCCAAATTGCTGAATGAAACACTTCAGGACGTGTTGTTAAAGGAAATTAATCAACTACACAGTGCAACATGGAGTGTTTACTCATTACTTAAGATGCATAAATACAATAAAGTGTGTTTCTGCAGCACACTCAGTCACTCTAGGTGACCTTTAACCTCATGGAAGTCACGCTTTGTTTCTAGAAATTTACAACTTACATTTAGAACTTACCTTGTAGAAGCTCAGAGTCACAATGATCCCAATTTTTGATATCAATAAAGACATCTTTGTACATTATTGTTCATTATAAGCCATTGTTTCTCCTTTCCTTATCATAGACTCGATCTCAAGGCCATGTCCTGCTCCTAGGAAGTACAGCTTATTATCTCTGACTGTGAGTTAAAGAACTACGGTGTAATCTCTCTCCACTGTGTCTGTAGAGTATGTGTGAATAGGGACGATCGCAGGGACGGCATCTATATTTTATTGTTGTGCATTTTAAACTGGATTTCGTTTCGGTTTTGGTGGGAGATGATTAAAAAAATGTGAGCGCTTCCTGGAGTGTCTTTATTCTTTACATGCAGAAAATGCACAAAACCTTGTTTCCCTACAGCAATCTTTTCCAAAAGATATTTTTTGAGAGTGACGTTACCATGAAATCTCTTAGACTGCTCCTCATCTTTTAGTAAAGTTGTGCGTGAATGTTTGCGTAGGCCAAACCAAATGAAAATTTTCCGCCAGATTTACAAAAGTTTCCTAAAAGCTGATTTTCTTTGTACTCGCGCGTGCCGCGTCTGCGTATGTTGCGTATGTTGCGTATGTGAGTTCCTGACACAGCTCATTTGCATATAGTGATGCATGCAAAACACCATAAAAGGTCACGTGCATAGACAACTGGGACCAGGAAATGAGTGATCAGGGTAAAGCCTGAAAAATAGAAGTGGAAATTATTTTGACTCTCTTCTATGCTGTAAAAAAAAAAATAATGTATAATATTAATAATAATAATAATAACGAGCAAGCGCTAAATCTTCCATCGGCGAAGGTGTTTGTTTATGGATTACGGCTCTGTGCAGACAGACAGACAGACCGGCCTTTTTACACATCTGAATGATTCATTGAATTTGTCTTAATTCATAGGTTTGTGTCAGCTCACTTACCTTATTTTTATATCCTTTAATTAATGCAAATAAAATAAAATGACTGTTTTTCACTGAATGTTCTTGATGGACCTCTTTGTCTCTGAGCGAGTGAACTAGCATGAGGATGTGTTTTTGATGCTCTGCTAAACGCTGTAATCGTAATAAAATGAAGCAATTAAAGCCCCACAGTGTATTCCAGATAGAAACGTGCAGTAATCCATGCAGATTATATGATCCGAAGTCGACTGAGTCGAAGTTTACGTTAGTTAGTTTTCTTATGTGTAAATTTACACACTCAGGAACACGAGTAGGTTACAAACGTTTTTTATGAATTTACAGGATTTTCATGAATACCAAATTTCCTCTGTAAACGCTCGTACGAACGATTTACGAAGAAATCTTCTTATATCCAGCTTGATAAATGAGGCCCATTGTCAGTACCACCATAAAACACCTATTCCAGTGTAACGATTGTATCCCCGGAATTCAACATCTGCCACTAACTTTCATTATAAGTGCTTTTTTTTAATTGTTGTTGTTGTTTTTGTTGTTCTTTTCTCACAGTGTAGGAACAGGGTTCAAATTTTTTGTCCATAGTAATCGCATATGCACTAAAGACGCAGTAGATAAACATGACATTGAAGAACACTGGAGTATTCCCTTAATAGGATTTTACTCATACCACTAGGTATATAGGAATCCTATATAGTGAGAAGAACAGATCATTTAGAGGCCAACCTTTTGCATGTCAGGTCATGTCCTTGACATGAATGTGATGCAAATCTATATATTAGTTTGACAGTAAACCAGAGATCTATCAATAAATGACTCGCAAAGGTACCGTAGGTTTCACTTGCTTAAAATGTACTGTAAGTGGGCGGAGATAAATAGTTCTTTAGTGTGGCAAACCCAAGAAATCATTGGAAAAATTTTTGTAGGACATATGATTTATGTGGTAAGACTTACAGAAAAAAAAAATAAGGAGGAGGATAAGTGAAAGTCAAGAGGAAAAAAAAAAAAAACAATAGTGCTCTAGTACTTTTGGTGCTTGGACCCCTAAATACAACAACATACTGTATTTATTTCTACGGTACTGTGATTGTGTCTTTTTCAGTTGTTTTTCTCCAGACTTTTTCAACATTTCAGGCTGCAGTGGAATCGTGTGTAAAATTAAATACGAGTCTTTGTGATGTACATGAGGTAAATGAGGCATGTAATCTGAGAGTGAGGTGCAGACAGACAGAATGTTTGAGGTTTAAAATCACACGGCCTTGCTGCTCTGGTGAAATGCGTGAAAGCTGAAAGCTATTTTAACACACACACACACACACACACACACACGTACTCTGTCTCTCTCTCTCTCTCATACACATGTATTTGTCCTTGCTACTCCATGCTGGCAGAACAAACAGGAGATTATCATCATCAGAACACTCCACAGTGCATTCAGATCACACCGTCATCTGCAGGAGGAAATTTTACAGTTAGCTTTTCACAATCTTTACACGTCTGTAATAAACACAGATTAAATACAGTTATACAGAAATAAATTAATGTAGAGTTAAAACTGCAGTTTAGTTTCCACAGGGAAAAAATAAATAATGCTGATGAAGGATTTTCATCCTAAATGTTCTGTTTGTCTGGAAATCATTTTTACTACATTTATTACTGAAGTACAGTGCTACCTGTCTGTCTGTCTATCTGTCTGTCTGTCTCTTTGTCTCACTACCTGTCTTTCTCTCTGCCTATCTGTCTTTCTACCTGTCAGTCAGTATGTCTATCTGTCTGTCTGTCCCTGTACCCGTCTATCTATCCATCTGTCTGTCAGTTGTTATGTCTGTCTCCTCTCTGTCTCTCTATTTGTCTATCTGGCAGTCTGTCTGTTTGTCTTTCTGTCTTCCTGCATGCTTATCTCTATCTATCTATCTATCTATCTATCTATCTATCTATCTGTCAATCTATCTGTCTGTCTGTCTGTCTGTCTGTCTATCTGTCTAGCTAGGTAGCTATCTCTCTGCCCATCTGTTTGCCTGTCAGTCAGTATGTCTGTCTGTCTATCCAGCTGTCTGTCAGTTGTCAGACTGTCTATCTGTCTATCTATCTATCTATATATCCATCCATCTATCTGTGTCTGTCTGTCTATTTGTCTATCTGGCAGTCTGTCTGTTTGTCTTTCTGCCTGCATGCCTCTATCTATCTATCTATCTATCTATCTACTATCTGTCTGTCCGTCTGTCTTTCTGTCTGTCTATATAGTGGATGTAGTAAACATTACAGTGCAGTAGCCTACACACTGTGCTTATACAGTTATCTGTTTTAGATGGATAAGAGAAAGACAGAGAGAGAGACAGACAGGAAGTTGCTGTATTGGTGTGTCATGATGATGATGTGGCAGAAGAAACACTGACAGATCATCACTTACTGAACAAAAAGCAGCAGACTGTCGTTTAAAAGCAGAAATTAACGAATTTAACAACAGGTCAATACACACGCACACACATTTTCACACTCTGTCTTTGCATGTTTGCTGAAGCTGTAAATGTGTGAACTCTGTTGGTGTGTGTGTGTGTGTTTGTGTGTGTGTGTGTGTGTGTGTGTTGCAGGGTTAAGTATTTTGCCTTTGCTGTTGGAGCAGTGTCTCTTCTTTTCAGCAAAAATAATTTTAACTTTAAAAATAAAAAAATTTTTATTTCATATATTTAGACATTCCAGACATTGCAGCTGTGGAATAATGTTTGTGTTTAATTCATTCGACAGGTGATGTGTCTTAAAATAAATGTAAAAATGTGTAATTAAATGAATAAATAAATAAATAAATAAATCTTGAGTGCATGATAAAATGTCAAGTGTATCAGCATACAGTATGATTGGATGTAATAAACTCGTACTTGTTGCTGTAATGTTTTCCACTTCTGTAATTTGTTTTTCTCTGACTGTTTGCCCTCGGATTGTTTATTTCCTCATCTTCCTGTACATATCTGCAAGTGACGGTCTGAGTGTGACTCAGTGTTTAGAGTTATCTCGTTTTTTTATTATTATTATCTTTTTCAATGTCTCATGATCAACCTCCAGCTCAGTAACGCTCACATTTACATCTGCACTCAACATTTTATATATACACAGTGCCTTCCACTAATATTGGCACCCTGGGTAAATATTGACAAAGAAGGCTGTGAAAATTTGTCTTAATTGTTTAACTTTTTGATCTTTTGTTCAAAAATTTCTAACTTCAAAAATACTTTGCTCTCATGGATCTCTAACAATTGCAAACACAACACAGGTTTATCCAAAAAAAAAAAAATCTGTTAAATATAGGTGTGCAACAATTACTGGCTTTTAGTCAATACTTTGTGCTACCTCCCTTAAAATTAAAAATGTAAAACTGTATACGGCACCACAACGAAAAGGACCTGTATGTCGATATGTGAAATTCTGGAGGGAACGTCGGACGGCATAGCGCAGTGACGTAATGACGTGTGCCGTTAATCGATCTATGTTCTATAACACATAAAACAGGAACATGAAAGGAGTATTCTAAACATGACTAATATAAACACCTTAATCACAACATTGTCTTATTCAGAATAAGCTCAATAATTAGATTATTGTTGTCCATGTAAATGTACTGATTGTTTCGATGCCGCGAGAGACCTGGACTATGCGATGATTATACGTCATTTGGGAAGACTCCCTGCATACATACCTGACGTAGATGAGAAACCAGACACGAGCTAGCTAGGCAGTTGAAAACTTTGCATTTCTCTGTCTGCACATAGTGCACGTTTGAAAGATGCTTTGACGGACTGCTTGTGTTTCAGCATTTACAAGTAGAAATCTTGTTGCACTTGTGGCAACAGCGTTGCCTGCATCAACTCTAGTGAAGTGTGAGCACACTTCTTAACGTTTGGTTGTCTCCGCCATCGTCACTCTGTGTGTTAAGTGGGAGCTTTCGTGTTGTGTGCGCGTGACAGCAATAGTAAATAGGAAACATGTTTTCTTAATTTCTCCGGTACCGAAAGCAGAACCGATAGCATCAGAGCTTATCGATACTATGGTAATTTAGCACCGAGGCCAGTTTAATACTGGGTTGCGGTACCCATCCCTAGTAACGACACAAATCACACACACTCCTACAGGACGCAAATCCTCTCGTGTTTTGTCTGTGGCGTTTTGCATAATTGATTTGTTTTTACCAGAACATACCGATACTCAGAGCTCTGATACTGATATCATATCCAACATGGATGGATTGAACTGCTGAGGTAGTGTGTGATGTGGATGTATTTATGTAGTGATGCTTTTTATTGATTGATTGATTTTCATGATCACGGGATTCAGGTTCAGTTGATGTTGATGTCCATGTCCACTGTGTGCACTGCTGTCTGAAAAGAACAGGATTAAAATAAATCATGAGAGAGTACAAGTGGATATAAATAACATTTAGATATGTAGATATTTTGTGTGTCAGCTAGCTGTCAGTATCAACCATTAAAAAGAAACACTAAATCCGTATTACAGAAAATTTACATTACTATTATTCTGTGATATTTATTTTTACTCTGTGAAATATAAAGTCTGCATGTGGGATTATTTTTGTGTGATCTGATCTGATCAAGAGAGAGAGTTAAACTGTAATATACCTGGAATAATGTCCTCAGACTCTTGTCTATCACTGGTTAAAAAAAAAAAATCATTAAAAAAAAATTCCTCACATTAGCATTTAACTAAGTTTTATTATTTGTATTACTTTTACTGGCACATATTATTTTGGCACGGTGGCTTAGTAGTTAGCATGTTCGCCTCACACCTCCAGGGTCTGGGGTTCGATTCCCGCCGGGGCCATGTGTGTGCGGAGTTTGCATGTTCTCCCCATGCTGCGGGGGTTTCCTCCGGGTACTCCGGTTTCCTCCCCCAGTCCAAAGACATGCATGGTAGGCTGATTGGCGTGTCTAAAGTGTCCATAGTGTATGAATGGGCGTGTGAGTGTGTATGTGATTGTGCCCTGAGATGGACTGGCGCCCTGTCCAGGGTGTACCCCGCCCTGTGCCCGATGTTCCCTGGGATAGGCTCCAGGTTCCCCCGTGACCCTGAAGAAGGAGTAAGCGGTAGAAGATGGATGGATGGATGGATGGATGTTTTTTTCCTTTTTTCTTTAAGTTTTTTCATTTTCTTCTTTCTGTCTGCTATTATTTATTGCATTATTATTCACTATTTTATTTAGCTCTTTTATTCATTATTAGTCACTTTTATTTATTACTTTTAATGTGAAATGTGCAATATAAATAAAGATGATGATGATGATTATGATGATTATTATTAATATTATTATTGTTCATGGGGGGACACAGTGGCTTAGTGGTTAGTGCGGTTGCCTCACCTCCAAGATTGAGGATTCGATTCCCGCCGTGACCTTGTGTACAGAGTTTGCATGCTTTGGAGGTTTCCTTTGGGTACTCAGGTTTCCTCCCCAAATCCAAAGACCTGCATTATAGGCTGACTGACATGTCCAAAAGTATCCATAGTGTGCGAGTGTGTGTGTGATTGTGCCCTGGAATGGCTTGGCACCTCGTCCAGGGTGTCCCCTGCCTGTGCCCCATGCCCCCTGGGACAGGCTCCAGGTTCCCCCTGACCCAGCAAGGATAAGTGGTACAGAAAATGGATGGATGGATGATGTTTACTATTTCAGTGTTTTATTTTGCCTACATTTTGTTTCTTTATTTCTCTTTTTTTAATTGGCACTGTACATTCTATTATTATTATTATTATTATTATTATTATTATTATTATTATTATAGGCCCATCTGCTGCCAGTTCAACTGACTCATAGCTAAGCAGTGGCGTCATCCGCACGGCGTTGTAGTTACCATGGCAACCCGTAATACGTGCACAGCTCCATTCACTTCCGGGTGTCGCGTGGCTGCTGGTCCACTCACAATTCAACACGAACGGCGTGTGAGCTGATAAATGCGCATGCGCAAGATTGCTTTGACCCTTCTACCGGTTTCCTGCGCGCGCTGCCACGTTAGTACCGCAGGAGTTCTCTAGCCCTCATAGCAGCAACATACAAACACCAGAACTAAAGCTCAGAAGCTGTGAGATCAGAGAGAGGTTGAAACTCTTAGACGTAGCCTACCTAACAAGGAGCTCATGATGATGAAGTCGGTGGTCCTGCTCGCGCTCGTGGTCGCGGCCGCGGCTGCGGCTCAAATCACCGAGGAGGAGGACGTGCTCGTGCTCACCAAGAGTAACTTCGACGAGGCGCTGGCAGCTCACCCCAACATCCTGGTAGAGTTCTGTGAGTGTTTCACAACCTTATTCTATTTCTTCTTCTTTTTTTCTTAAGGGCTTGCGTGACAAATCTGTTTCTGCTCTCCGTCATTTTAACAACACGGAAGTTGAGCGGACACATCAGTGATGATGCGCATGCATCAGCTGCATAGCTATCTCTACCTGACATTATGACTTTATTCACCTGCTCAGATGTATATTGTGTGCACATAGAGCGCGTGCATTCTGTGCAAATGGATATAAAGGCCATTGAATCACTTCGATGGCCTTTAAATCCATGGAGAGGCTTCAGTTTCAGCCAGACACGCCTACTTCACTTAATACCAAATTTGCACTTAATTATTGACAAAAATGTTTATCAACACAGCCATTTCGTAGAAATAGCAATTAAATGCACAACTGACTCTAATGGTGTTATTGTCGCTTTGTAATAGCACTCAAGTGCTGCTGTAGGTGTTTAGTGGTGAAAAATGAGGAAGAACTGAAGTGCATAACTGACTGAAATACTATTGTTCTCTTTTAAATGGTTCCTTTTACAGTTTGCTTAAAATGGGTTACTTATTCAATTAATTCTTACTTAATAGTACATAAAAATGGAAGAAAATCAAATGCATACCTGACTGTATTTCTGTTCCTCTTTTGGTTTGTTTGGTGTTTAATTAGATTTCGGTTCTTGTTCAAGAGGTTCTAGGTCAGGTCTGGAAGTCAAAACGTATTACCAGAGTATGGAAATTCAGAAAACTTTGTTAAAGTATGACTGTTGTGTTTGATTAAGACCCAAAACACTACACTGCACTCACTAATGCACATCACATTCCTTGTGTGTGTGTGAGAGAGAGAGAGACACACACATCTTTATTTCTCATTCTCACTATGAGTTTCAAAAATTAACTTGTGTAAAGTCTTAAGTTTCAAAATCAGTCTAAGAAAGTCTTAAGGAGGCATTTGGTGAGGATGCTCACGATGTCTTTAAGACGCTTGCTTTATCATCTTTTACACATTTTAGATTCTTCTTCTTCTTCTTATTATTATTATTATTGAAGGAAATCCATGGGGCCTTAAAAGTTTAGCTCAGACTATGAACTGTGCAGCTTCATTGTCAGTAGTTTAGGTTGTTTGTCAAGTTTCTCAATTGTATTCTTCGAAGCCACAAATGATGAACACCGAGCTGTTTGGCGGTTTAATGTTTTCTTGGCGATTTTTTTTTTTTTCTTTCTCAGTAGCCATTTTCACTCTCACAATACGTTTGACGTGGAACTTGGCTGTCATATTGAGATATATAAACATTTTAGAATGTATTAAAGACGTGTAAAACGTGTTGTGGTAGAGTTGCCAACCAAAAAAAAATACGAACTTCCCGGTTATTTTTTGTAACCAAAGTTATGAGTCTCCGTGTCTCCATTTTGGATTTTGTGTACTTCATTGGCAGTTCACGAAACTTTTTTTTTTTCCTTATCCGTATTCGAGATGTCCCACCTCCCCGCATTTTGATTGGCCAGTCTTGGTGATTCCTGCGCTCCGATTGGCTCATTGTATTGCCTTCGAACGCCTGACTGGACAGTGTAAAATTCAATCATTCCAGTTATCGTAGCAACCATAGAACACGGTTGAAAGAGCAGACGACCAATAGTAACGCAGGTACTCTGGAGAAAAGCCAATCATAAAGGAGAGGGCGGGATTTGTAAAGAATACGGGTATGAGATGGGGGAGGGGGGAAAAGGGTTTTTTTTTTTTTTTTCTTTTCTTTTCTTCTCCTGGTTGGACTTTTTTACCCAGTCAGAGAGCTCCACGAGGTTTTTGTGGCGCACATAGAGAGCAGGGGAGGGTTAAACCCTGCTGGATGGGAGGAGAGAAGTGCCTCCTCCAAAGTGCTTAGGCCGACGTGTACATCAGCACGAAGTTTAAATACGAGAAGTCATGAACTTTGGACTTGCATCATACAACAAGGCAATGATGAGTAATGCAGGGGAATGAAGTTAATAAAGGCATCCTCGGATCCCTTCAGGATATACCCTCTACGACTTTTCAATCATGCATAATATTAATTCCACGTAGTGCACGTTATTGCAATGGAATTTCTCAAAAATAAACCAGTAAACCATACTAATATCACATACTAAGCTAGTCTAGACAGTAAGTATGCACATCACTTAGTTAATTGAATAATAGCAATTGCACTGATGATAAAACTCTAATCTGGCCTTGATGTTATCAGCACAAACAAATCTACTCTTTTCAAATCAACTTGGTTATGCAAATCTATACAAAACAGCCACTTTACTTTCATATATAAGAGCTGTGTCATGAGGTCAAGTCTGATCTGATATTAAACTTGATTACACCTTTGTGGATGTCCTTCATGCAGACAAGCTGGACATAATCAGTATTTTCTACAGAGCAAGAGATGAAAATCTTTGTATAATATCTGTAAATTTATCACTCCCATATTCATGTAACACACTGTACAGCATACCATAACTATACAGTTATGTTTGCTATTTGACTATTAAATATTAAAAACAGACTTTCCCCCCTCCATTTGTTTTGCACAAAACCTTAAAACATAAACAAATGGCTTTGTGTTATTACACCCGCTATGTAATATTTTTTGGCATAAATAATATGCCCCCCCCACCACCACCACCAACTTCTGATAGCACATGGTAAGAGTTATTTGGTTGTGAGTGAGTTGAGATCATGTCTTTGAATAAATGTACAATTTCATGCGACTCTGACCAAAGATGGCCGACACCGAATAATTCAGTCAGTGTGAGAAGCTCGTGGGACGGCTACAAATTGGAGAAACGTAAATGAAATGTGCAAATGGACAGAAAATATCCTTATTTACCTCAAGCTCATTGTGTAGAACGATTGTTTTTCATGCTATTTGATGCCGTAAGCACAACGTAGCCATTTCCTTTAATCGCAGGTCTATCGTTCGAAGCCCTTTATTGTATCACCTGTATTGTCAACATTTTATTAGGATCTCTTACAGTAATAATCTTAAGACTGCTGAAATCACACACTCTAAAACAGACTTTGCCAAAAACAGTGAATTTATCAAATCCTTACCATCTTGTGCGTATGGTGATGGTTACAGATGCACCATGGTGCGGTCACTGCAAGGCTCTCGCTCCCGAATACGCCAAAGCAGCAGGAATTCTCAAAGGTGAGGGTTCGGACATCCGCCTGGCCAAAGTGGATGCCACAGAGGAGACGGAGCTGGCGCAGGAGTTCGGGGTGCGCGGTTACCCAACCATCAAATTCTTCAAGGGCGGAGAGAAGACCACTCCCAAAGAGTACACAGGTGAGTGGCTTGAAACACTTCTTATTTTTTTAATATATATATTAAAAAATCATTAACTATCTTCTTAGACTGTAAAAGCCCATTTAATAATGGTGTAATTTAAATGTATTGATTTGGTGGCCATTATAGTGGGTTTTCCAAAGCAAGTATAAGGGGACACATACATGTAAATTAAAGGTAGTTATTATTACACAGTAGTTTATTTCTTTGATACCACAGCAACTTACAATTTTTCATTTTTTAAAGAATGACATGTTTTATCTTTTTAAAACCCCTATTATAGTTACGTTAATGCTCATGAAACAAGTTGGTTCCTGTTCTCACTTGCATTATAGAAGCTATAAACAGTCATTCTCTCACCAACGTCTCTTTCTTCCTCTCTTGAAGTTAATAAGAAAAGAAAAAGCAGCTTGTCATTTTACTGAGAAATCGCAAAGAATTCTTCTGTCCTGAAGTGTTTAAACTGACACTGGAGACTCCTTCCATAAATGTTAGACGTCATATCAACGATTGCACATGGCTTTTTTTTTTTAATCTGTTTATAAAGCAGAGCGTCCCCAGTACAAGTTCCTGTGAATGAGCTGTTATAGGAACGATAACGCGTTAGAATGAGAGCATTGATATAAACCTGTGCTACTGTCAGAGCTGCTGTTATAGAGAATTAATCAACACCTTCTGACCAATCATCGCATGTATGAGATGAGCTCAGCAGTCAGAGTGGCAGTGAACGTCTTTAGCTTGTGTGTGTGTGTCAGAGAGAGACACCCCTCCTCCTCCACAGTCGGGGAGATTCCTCCTCGGAGCAGCTGTGCGTGCTGAACCTCACGTTGCTGTGTGGTTTTGCTACATGTAACTGGATCCTGAGGAACTCTCCATCTCTCGCTTAGACTATGCTCAGATCGTGCAGCACGATCCTCAGCATACGCTCTGGCAGGCTGGGATTACTCAGACACAGTGTTGTAATATAAACACATTTATATTATATTATAGTTTCCCCTGAACATTTTTTTTTTTTTGTCTTCGGGCTTGAACAGACAATCCAAGAGTGGCATTATTTATGAGCTCACCGTGTCACCTAACCTCTATTCGGTTGGCTTAGATACTAACAAGTGCATGCAAAAATGCGTACTTTAAATCACATGACCGTTTATTTAGCTAGCTGTTTATTTATTTACTTGCTTACTCATGTATTTGCTTATTTATTAACAGTAGCTGGAAGTTGCTGCATGCTATATGAAGATTTAGCTCACAGCGCATTTAGGAGGCAAGCTTTCACCATTTAGTCACCATTTTGTCATTTTCAGCTCTTTGCCTTTTATGGAGTTTTGTGGGCGTGGCTGAATGTGCTCTGAGCACGCTTTGTTTGGTGTTTATCAAAATATGCACACAAGTATGAGGAAACTTTTTAGTTAGGTTCAGCCACGACTAAAAGATTATTAAATGAAGTGCTCTCTGTTACTATGGCAACATTTTTACAGATTCGGTTAGTCATTTTGTGAAGCCATTTCTACGGCCACCTGTCGGGTTTGTTGTCAGCTCGGTTACTTCGTTATCCATGGGTTTGTCCTTAAAGTTGATATTTGTGTGGTGGTGAGATTTCTATTCCCCGTAACAGCGCCTGATGCAGGGACCAGGGATTAGGGACCATTTCAGACCTGTTGGCAGCCTAATTTTGAGCAGAGAAGTTAAAAAAATAAAAAAAATCTGCTGCATTTGCTTGAGTCTGAGTTTTGCTGACTCAGTGTTTATTTGACACCAGTTTAATGACCCACGCTGCAGTTACACCAGCGTTCACCACCAGTCTTGTATTCACAGCTCGTTCTGTCGTCCTGTTTTGCTTTAAGTGGCGACTCCACCCTGAGCGAACAGGCCTAGTGTCTTAGTTTCAGTAGTTTGACCAAGTTTTATTTACAGGCTTAGGTTAGGTAATTAGCATAGTTATTTTCCTTGGTATCTATTCAGCCAAGATGGGAACAAAACCGGTTTATTCCAGTTTATCATTTGAATTATTGCAGCAATAGAGCTTTTCTTTCACAAACCTTTCTTGCAACACCAAGAATGTTCAAATCTCCAAATCCGAATAAGACGCTCTCTAGTCGCGATTAAAGAAAAAAAAAGCGAAACATAAAGTAAATAATCCACCGCTGTATACGAGCCAATTGTTAATCCGTATGAGCGCGAACTAATGATTTAAGCCCGTTTAATTAAAGACTTGAGTCCACGCTCATGATTACGATTAGGAAAACCGCAGATAAAGCCCAAGCCGTAGATAACCTTGTTATATACTGTTCATTTACTCTTGCCTACCATATTTCCTGGACTATAAGTCGCCCTAGATTCACAGAAAAGTAAAATCTATATGTACATATAGCTTTGCTGTATACACAGAATTTACATGGTAGAGCTGTTGAGTTCTGGATCCTGATTGGTCAGAAGGTGTTGATTAATTATAACAGCAGCTCTGACAGGGTAATATTAATTCGCTTGCTCTAATAGATTATCGTTTCTATAGTTACAGCTCATTCACAGGGGCTTGATATGGAAGGAGTCTCCAGAATAAAAAGAGAGGCTGTTGAGGTAACGACTGTTTGTAGTTGCTAATAATGTAAGTGCGAATGCTATAAATTGTAATAGTTGGTACAAAAATGTGGTGTGAAAGGAATGAAACACTTGGGGACGTACAGTTTCATGTTGGTAGTTTATATTCATAAAGGTCTGTTTGGTTATGTGATATCTTTGTGTGTGTGTGTGTAGCTGGTCGTCAGGCTGATGACATTGTGAACTGGTTGAAGAAGAAGACGGGACCAGCCGCCGCCAAGCTCAGCGAGGTCACGCAAGCAGAGTCACTCATTGCTGACAACGAGGTCGCAGTCATTGGCTTCTTCAAGGTCGGTGGAGTTTAAAAACGGTCTCCGGCAGGCGGACACAGAGCTGATAACATGCTAATCTACAGAATTTGACCAATTTTAACCTTGCTGCTTTATTTGAGTGTCTGGTTTTATTTCCTTGCTTTTCAGTTCCGTTTAATTCACTCAAACAAATACTTTGTAAGACATTCAAGTTTGCTAACAAAATGCTAAAGGCATACTGTTTTTTAACAAATGTTTTCAATTTAACAATAAAATTCTCAAATTATTAGCATTGTGTTTGCTTCCACTCCTTCTCCTGGTTATTGCACACATAGTTTAAACAGCTGTGTTTATATAATAAAGGTGGGTAAATGTGATGTGTGTTACCTGTGAATGATGACTGTGTTCGTGTGTGTGTGTGTGCGCGCGCATAGGATGTGGAGTCTGATGGTGCCAAGGCCTTCATCAAAGCAGCCGAGGCCATCGATGACATTCCCTTCGGTATCACCTCTGACGATGCCGTGTTCTCAAAGTTCGAGGTCACCAAGGACGGCGTTGTGCTCTTTAAGAAGGTGTTTAAAATGTTTCCTATGCGTTTTTTTTTTTTTAAAAAAGAGAGAGAGAATTTCCCTGCGTTTAATCTGGGACTGTTTTCTCCCTGAGCAGTTGCTACGCATTAAAACGGAGGTTAATTTTTTTCTCTATTTAAGATCTATTTAAGTGTTGCAGTAATGTTGTCAAAGTTCCACCCTATACACCGCCCAGTTTATACATCCTTACTGGCCGATAGAAAGATTCCTAGACTGTTCTCCTAAAAAGGTTTAGTGTAAATGTTGTACGTGTTAAATAAGAGCATAGCTAACTGTAGAGCGTAGCATACTATAGGCCATGCCTCATTTTCTATGATTGACTGGTACATAGGCCGCTATTCTTTTCCTAGTACTGAAGGGAATATAGACCATGCCCCCTTCACTGAAACTGACAGTTGTAGAAGCCACACCTCTCTTCCTAAGACTGACCGGTTGACTGACCACACACACACACTCTCTTCTTAGGAGTGACTGGTAAATAAGTCACGCCTCTTACCGATACTGCCTCCTTTACTGGAACTGACATATACATACACACACACGTGTGCATACAGGCCATGCTTTTTGCCCTAGGACTGACTGGAACATCAGGCACGCCTCCTTCACTGGGACTGATGGTTATACAAGCCACACCTCCTTCACTGACCCTTTGACGCAGAATGTAAATCGCTATACATTACAAACACGGTACATCACATATGGGGTGTCAGCATGTCAAGCACGTCTCCATCGTAGACAGGAAATCGGACCCACTGCCCTCTGTCTACAACATACGCTAAAATAAACCCTGGCCGCAGATCCCACCCCCAGCTTTCTGCCTGCTTTTGGCTGTATGTGGCTCTCTGATTATTTTGCACCTGTTGACTGACTGCTCATCCTCAGTATAATATTACAGTTAATTTATCATGTCACCCATCCTTCCTTCCTGGGTTTTTTTTGGCGGTTTTTATTTTCCGGATTATTTAATACCTTTTTAATTTGATCTCCCACTTATTTTGGGCTGATGATTCTAAGGTTATGCAATGGTAGAATTTAATTAGTCAGTGATCCATTTCTGTTCTCGGAAATCGTCCACAGTAGACGTCTGGATTTGGTGTTTGTCACCTCGTCACAGTGCTTCGGTTGATGTGCGTTATATTGAGGGAAGTGAAGCTTTGGGGCAAACCATTAGCAGCTTAGGAGGGTTCTATAACACCTGCCGCTTTAATGCAAGTCCAGTACGTACAATAACATCACACATTAGCTGAGCGTAATTAAACGGCTCCGAGATGATGTTGCAGTTTTATTGTGTAAATATCAGACGTTTATAGTTTAGAAAATACCCCCCATAACTGACATTTAAATATCATTCAAATATGTTGGATAAGGACAGTTTATCCGAGTCGAATGATACAGTTATGCAAACTAGATAAGGTTTGATTTTTAAATCCCCCTAGTTCTAGCGTGAGATGAGGTTTAGATGCTGCTAATAGTGGAAACATTAAAGCGGCTGATAAACACTCAGCGGCCATTCCTCCTTCACTGTTACTGACCGACGCAGATCTCATAAGTATTGGCACCTCAACATCAGTAAATTCTCTTGTTTGTGTAAAAATAAACGTAACCTGTCTTGCCGTTCGTGTGTTTCAGTTTGACGAAGGCCGTAACACGTTTGATGGTGAGCTCAGCAAAGAGAACCTCCTGAGCTTCATCAAGTCCAATCAGCTCCCACTGGTCATCGAGTTCACCGAGCAGGTAAGTGCTCTGAGCAGGACCTGGTCTTCATCCACTATGTGTTCACTTCCAAGGGGTAATGATGAGGTTAATGGTCATCGTTGTATCATGCCAACTGAGTGGGCGGAGTCAGCTGTTATCATTAGTTTATGTAATTCACCCATGGACAGTCTCTGCAGAAAGTAATCCGTCATTTGGATATTTTTTTCAGTAATTGCATTTGATCAGCACATGCTAATCGTGTGAGTTAAGAGTGAAATTTGTTCGTGCACTCTTTTAAAGTGTTTTTTTTTTTGTTTTTTTTGTTTTTTCCATTTATCTTCCTGTTTATTTATTCCCCCCGTATCACTCAGACGGCCCCCAAAATCTTTGGAGGAGACATCAAGTCCCACATTCTGCTGTTCGTGCCCAAAGCAAGCAAAGACTTCCAGGAGAAGCTGGACCACTTTAAGAAAGCAGCCGAGGGCTTCAAGGGCAAGGTGTGTTAAAAACGTTAACTGTTAAAGGTTTTTAAAAAATTCTTTTACATACGTGTAGCTTATTGGTAATGTTTTTGTGTGATGCTATAATTGCAGATCCTCTTCATCTTCATCGACAGCGTGGTGGAGGATAACCAGCGCATCCTGGAGTTCTTTGGCCTGA
The DNA here is from genome assembly GCF_023375685.1 of Ictalurus furcatus. Classification (NCBI taxonomy): domain Eukaryota; kingdom Metazoa; phylum Chordata; class Actinopteri; order Siluriformes; family Ictaluridae; genus Ictalurus; species Ictalurus furcatus. The sequence goes on from NC_071266.1 coordinate 12,252,214, forward strand.
AGAAGGAAGAGTGCCCCGCCCTGCGCCTCATCACCCTGGAGGACGAGATGACCAAATACAAACCCGAGTCTTCAGAGATCACAGCCGAGAACATCATCACCTTCTGCACAGCGTTCACAGAGGGCAAGCTCAAGGTGCGCGTCATCTTTAAACTCATGACAAGAGACTCTGAAGTCTCTTCGGTTATATGATTGGTTTTTGTTCCTGGGGGTCATTCTTCATGATCATATTTTTCTTTGGTTGTATAACTCTCATGTCTTTGTCTACAGCCTCACCTTATGAGCCAGGACATTCCTGAGGACTGGGACAAGAACCCAGTCAAGATCCTGGTGGGCAAGAACTTTGAGGAAGTCGTCTTTGATGCTGCCAAGAATGTCTTTGTCGAATTCTGTAAGCACATTTTTTATAAATCAGTACCAACAGCAGTTCCTTTTTTTTTTTTTTTTTTTTTTTTTTTTTTTTTTCCTTTTTTTTTTTTCGCCCCCTTTTCCCTCTCACCCCGTCCTGATCTTGTTTATTTGCGTCAGATGCTCCTTGGTGTGGTCACTGCAAACAGCTGGCTCCGATCTGGGATCAGCTGGGAGAGAAATACAATGACCATGCAGACATTGTGGTGGCTAAGATGGACTCCACGGCAAACGAGATCGAGACTGTTAAAGTCCACAGCTTCCCCACGCTAAAGTTTTTCCCAGCAGGAGATGATCGCAAGGTAGGGCTTAAACAGTCACTCTTTAATTTTTTATATATGTGAGTACCATGGCTCTTATACAATAGTCTGAAGGGTTATAAATGGATTTGGAAGTATGCTGAACGTAGATTTAAAAGAAAGGTAATAAATGGACAATTGTCACCACCACCAGCAATCATCGGGGTCAAGCACTACTTTACAAAGAGGCCCAGTTGTATCTCTTGCAGTACACCAAACATATGCTGTCTTATTCTTCAGCGATGTGTATCATGGCTACAATATAAGGAAATTAAAAATTAAATAAAGTCTTGGCTTGCTGGTAATTGCCTTCAGGAGTAATTGATAGCAGGATAAGACATTCTGCCAGCTTGAGATGACAGGTTTATTAATAACCAACTCCACTGGGTGTATTCTACTAATTTTAACTGCAGTCCATGGTTAAATAAATGTGTCTCGGTTTAGGATCAGAACCGTACCCAAGAGTAAACTGGATCTTCAGGATGAAGGGCTATGCTAATTGCCTTAATGTTTTGTAGACTTGGCTTGTAGTCAGGTGACCTCATCTCAGTTTCTCGCACCTTTCAAATACTCATTGTTGGGTTATTTTGAAGGAGGGAGAAATGGGAGCCCAGTGAATTCCCCCCCCCCCCCACCCACATCATTGCTTTCCTCATTTAGAAACACTTGTTTACAGTTTGGGAGATCTTAGCACCCGTTGTGTCGTGTGCCAAGGAAATCCAGTCAAAACCAGCCCTGCCAGATGCGGGGCAGTTGATGCAAGTTCCTGCCGGGTTAGCCCACCTCTAATCCACTTCTCTGTGATTCTTTGTTGATTGGGTGCAGTGGGTGTTTACCCATGTGTCTCTGCCCCATGTTGTGAAAACTCTTGTTTACTGCCATGCCTGAGATTATAAATGGCTTGATTCATCCTTATTAGATCCTGTTCCCAAATAATATAATGTACAATTTTTTTTTTAAAACCCCAGCAGAACATGGATGTTCCAAACAAGGCTTTAAATGATAATGGCCTTTGGCAGCAGGTTGTAGGGTGCATTTTTGGATACTATATTATATCCTAGGTTCTAAATCAAGACCTTATGTGCTGGTTGGTCAGCAGTTAAAATCAAACCTGGACTTCTTGAGGCTGATAAGTCTGGTCAGTTATAACAACGTGCATTGTTGTTGTTTTGATGTTCTGATAAGCCAAAACGATCAGTTTTGGATGCCCCATATCCAAATAGTCATTCCAAGCAGGCTAATGTCTGCTAGCTGGAGGTTAATGTCCCACCTTGAGATGCCAGTCCAGTCCTGAGGTCCTGGCTTGTTTGAGGTCACAAGAACAAAGTTGTACTATTTATCTGTCTTAGATCATTGATTACAGCGGCGAGAGAACGTTGGAGGGCTTTACAAAGTTCCTGGAGAGTGGAGGAAAGGATGGTGGAGCACCAGCAGGAGAAGACAGCGATGATGAAGAGGTTGATGTGAGTACTGTCAGGGATTTTGTCCAACATTTCCAAATCATATCATACAATTACTGTGTCTCTAAAGGTCATCAATGGTGGTTCAATCAAATCCATCATCTCAACTTTTCTAGCTCAAGACCCATACCTTGTGCTTAAATCAGCCCTTGTAGGTATTCCCAGCATGTTGGCAAACAATTTTGTCAATCTTGTTAAAGAGAAAATGGTACCATGGTTATATATTTCCTTAAAGTGCACATTTCCACCCCTGGTCCTGAAGAACTTCTCTCCTGCACATTTTTCTGTTTTCTCTGCTCCGCTTCAGCTAATCAGCTAATTTACAGTCCTTCCTGAGTTGGAGTGGGTGTGGTCAAGAAGGGAGAACATTAAAATGTGCAGGACAGGGGATTCTCCAGGATCAGGAATGGGAACCTGTGCCTCAGACAAGTCGTTTCAAGGTTATATCCTGGACGAGAATTTGCTTGAACCTTTTATGACCCATCATAATGACTCACTCAACTTAGTTTTGGACCTGGAACTCTATTCTGACTCAGGGTAGGCACTCTCTCTAGGAAGTCTAATTCCAGTGCATTACACCATCGTCATCCGTGTTTGGCTGAGAACTGAGGATGAGCTCAGAAACCTGGTGACAGGACTGATGCAGGAATACTCTGGAAGCTTTGGGGAGTTGGCGGTTAATAATGCTGTGGTAAAGCCGTGGGATTGTGACCGAATAATTGTTGTCTTCATGCAGGATTTGGATCTTGAGGATACAGAGGACGTCGACTCAGACGCAGAGGGACACGATGAGTTATAAGGACAGGAGAGAGAGCGGGTGCGAGCAAGCGAGAGGAGAGACGAACCCCTTCACCAACCACCACTTCCACTACTCCAAGCCCTCCCTGTCCCAGGAACCCTCAGATGTCTCCTAAACAATCATGTATAAACTTTGTACACCGTGACCGATGACCTCGAAGAAGAAATAACACCGTTTCGGGGGGGGAAAGCCCATTTCTCTGATCGGAGACCCAACTGTTGAACCTTGTGTTGGCATTAAAGCTCTTTTCTCCTTTCTGTTAATTAGAATCTTGAAGGTTCTGCCTCTCCGGCGATCCACAAGGGTCAGTATTAGGACCTTTTTTAATTTGGAAGTTTAATAAGAGTTTGGTGGCTGGGATGGACAGATCTAACTCAGGGCATTGGGGCGATAAAGCAAACAAACAAAAAAAAAAACCCAGTACATTCTCACTTAATTCAAATACAGATGTAGCTGAGACCAAGCTTCTCTTTTGTTTTTTCTTGTTGTGTGCATTCTTTCTTCCCCCTCCTCCATAACCATTATGTAGCTACTGATTTTTTTTTTTTTTTAAACGATATAAAACTTATCTATTTGTTGTATTTAATTCTATTTTTCCAGTTTTTAATTTGTGTCTGTATCAGCGCTCGAGGGTCCAGTGACCCTCCCAGTCTGCGAGGGGGGGGGGGGGGATTCTGTACCACTACATTTTTCTTCATGCCAGCAGAGATTTCATCTCAGTTACTGAAACACAATTTCAGAAATATTCCATCTGTTGCTCTGTCTTCTCTCCATCGCTTAGGTAAACGAAGGGGTGGTGTGTAACTAACAGGATAACAGCAAAGGGTGGGGGAACGTGTTCGTAAACCCAATCCATTCTGTTATGCGTCCAGGGTCGGGGCTGTAATGTGCCGTTTTATCCCCAAACTATTTGTTGCTGTTGTTCAGAGGGTTGATGTTAAGTGGGGAAGGATTTGGGTTTATACAGGGAGGGACTTGTGTAATTGTAATTTTCTATTATTATTATTATTATTATTATTATTGTTGTTGTTGTTGTAAGGAGTAAAGAGCGAAAGAGGAATGAACGAGTTGAGAGAAACAAAGCATTCCATCACACTTAAAATGGAGAAAAAATGTGGAAAAATAAACTGGTGGCAAAATAAACTGGTGGCCAAATAAACAACAAAATGGTGACAAAGTTGTGTTGGTGGTGTTTGTTTGTTTTGGTGTTTACACCCCCAGTAACGGAGGCCACGACTCCGTTACTAGGACTGGGATGGAATAGTCACTCCTCCATCACTAGGACTGATGCTCAGTGGCCATGTCTCCTTCCCTGAGCCTGTATATGATTGGAGTAATTGGGGAAACTTCACCATATTTGAATCTAGTGCTTTTAGAAGTTATATCAATGATGAGCTCATGCGAATACAGTGGCATGCAAAAGTTTGGGCATCCCTGGTCAAAATTTCTGTAACTGGATAGCTAAGCAAGTAAAAGATGACCAGATTTCTAAATGGCATAAAGTTAAAAATTACACTAATATTTTAAGCAATATTTCTTTATTTCCATCTTTTACTGTTTCAAAATAACAAAAAAGGAAAGGGACCTGAAGCAAAAGTTTGGGTACCCTGCATGGTCAATCGATGGTAACCACTCCTTTGGCAAATATCACAGTTTGTAAATGCTTTTTGTAGCCAGCGAAGAGTCTTGATTCTTGTTTGGGGGATTTTCAGCCATTCTGACTTGCAAAAGGCTTCTAGTTCTTTGAGATTCTTGGGTCGTCTTGCATGCACTGCTCTTTTGAGGTCTATCCACAGATTTTCGATGTTTAGGTCAGGGGACTATGAGGACCATGCCAACACCTTCAGCTTGCACCTCTTAAGGTAGTCCATTGTGGATTTTGAGGTGTGTTTAGGATCATCATCCTGTTGTACAAACCATCCTTTTTTACCTTAAGCTTTTTTACAGACCGTGTGATGTTTGCTTCCAGAATTTGGGTATTTTCAGGTATCTAATTGAATCCATTCTTCTAACAGTGAAATGTTCCCCGTGCCATTGGCTGCATGATCGATCCACTCCGTGCTTAACTGTTGGAAAGGTGTTCTTTTCATGAAATTCTGTGCCCTTTTTTCTCTAAACATACCTTTTGCTCACTGGCCAAAAAGATCTATTTAATTTCAACAATCTACAGGACTTGTTTTCAAAATGCATGCTTGTTTAGATGTTCATTTGCAAACTTCTGACACAGAATTTTGTGATGAGGATACAGGAAAGGTTTTATTCTGAAGACTCCTCCATAAAGGTCATATTTGTGCAGGTGTCACTGCACAGTAGAATACTGCACCACCACTCCAGAGTCTTCTACAGTCAAAGGGGGGTTTGATTTGCCCTCTAGTAATCCTATGAGCAGTTCTCTCTGAAAGTTTTCTTGGTCTTCCAGAACTCAACTTGACCTCTATGATTCCTTTTAACTGCCATTTCTTAACTACGTTACGAACTGAGGAAACGGCTAACTGGAAAACACTTTGCTGTCTTCCTATAGCCTTCTCCTGTGAACATCAATTATTTAAATTCTCAGAGTGCTCAGCAGATGCTTAGAGGAGCCCATAGCTGCTGGTTGTTGGGAAAAGGTTTGAGGAGTCATAGAGTGTTTATAAAGCTTTGAAATTTGCATCCCTTAGCCTTTCTTAATGATGATTGTGAACAAGCCATAGCTCTTACAGGATAATTAAGGTGTGAGACCTTGGTAAAAGTTATTTGAGAGCTCAAATCTCTTGGGGTGCCCAAACATTTACATGGTGCTCCTTTCCTTTTTATTTATTTATTTATTTATTTATTATTATAAAATTGTACAAAACAAATACACTAATCTTGCTTCAAATGTGGAAAAGAATGTTTCATCTTTAACTTTATGCCTTTTGGAAATCACTTCATCTTCTACTCACTATTCACAGCAACAGAAATTTTGACCAGGGCCGCCCAAACTTTTGCATGCCACTGTAATCCAAAAAATTAAATGTGGGCTGCACCGTCATTTTCACCCAAAATAACCTTCATGATGGTAAACTGATATTATTTTGTTGACCATCAAGGCTATTTCCAAAAGTATAATCATGTCTCCCAGTTTGCTTTATCTATAAACCATCTTTACAGCTGTTTACTAGAAGTTTACTGGCTACTTGTGGAGTACGTGACCACAAGCTATGAGCTGGCAGGAGTGTGTGTGTGTGTGTGTGTGTGTGTGTGCGTGTGTGTGTGAAAGAATCTCAGAGAAAACAAGCTGAAGTTTCAGTTCCCATCAATCAGTAGGATCAAAAAGCCACTCAGCTTCCAATTAAGTCACTCGAGCTGTGAGGTGATGGCACCAAAAATAGGGTGGGCGAGGATATAAAGAGCTGTAACCAACAGCCGAGACACCACAGAGCGAGAGGTCTCGAATCAGACGACAAGACAATCCAAAGCCTAGTCCAAGAGGGATATTGAGGACAACCTACATAACAAACTTTCCTCAAGAACATAATGAAGTACTACCAGTGCCCAGTGACCCAGAGCGTGAATTATGAAGGCTGCAACACCAAACCCGGGAGTCCAGGGGCCTGCTTTCCTACCCGCAAGTCCGTAAAACCAGTCCGGAACGTCCACTTCCCCAATGACGTGGTCTTCCAGGATTACATTCGTCAAGGAGAGTTGGAGAGGATCGGACGCTTTATTCGGACCAGGAGGGTGACCCTGGACACTATGTATCCATCTGGTAAGACTTTTGATGATGGTTTTTGATGTTAATTTATGTAGATGTAAAGATTAAATCCAAGTTCCGTCAGAATTCTATCTCAGCATACGAATGATATGATGTAATCGTGGAGCAAGCGAACATCATAAGGAGGTTTCGCTCACTGGATCGCTCACATAGTAGTGCTGGTGATTGGTCTTTATGAATAAGCTGATTTATTACGAGATGGATGTCTTGGTGGAGTGGTGATCACGAGTAATTATTCTAATGCAGTGGTTACCAACCCTGTTCCTGGAGATCTACCTTACTGAAGACTTTAACTCCAACCATAATTGTTCCCATCTGACCATCTGTTAAGTTCTTTGTTCGATACCAGTCAGAACCAGAATTTGGACCCTGCACTGGTTGATTTCCTCTCGCCTGGGCCCAGGAAGAAGTCAAACCAACACCATTGTTTAGTGAAAGCTTCTTAGTTTAATGATACAGAAAGCATAGTATATATACACACAGAAATATTGATAAAGAATGATAAATGTCAATTGGAACAGGTCACAGATAAAATCAAAACATCTATTGTAGGTTCAAGTGACATAAGAACTACAAGACGTCTAGTCTACCAGATAATAAGAGAAGAAGAAGAACCGAAAGAGAGCGAGGACGAAAGGCGGAGTGATTAGGAATGCTCAAAACAACACATACCAAGAACACAAAACAATTTGGTTCCGGTACATTGTGACACAAAATAGAGACCTTCAGAACTGAGACACAGAGATCATGCCTGAAACTTCACCATCTAATCATCACATTAAGAAGTTCTTGATCAACTAAAATAGGTGTGTTAGATTTTGGTTGGAGATGCAACCTGGAGAAAGGTAGATCTCAAGGAAGAGGGTTGGTGACCACTGATCTAAAGCCTTAACTCCTCAAATACAATCCATATGCTTATAATCCATTTCAAGACATCTCTAACCTTCCTCACTGTCCATCACCATGCAACGAGCCCGTTTATCAGACGCAACAAAGTCTGCCTCTGGTGCCATAATCCCCAAACTTAACTCTTAATCGCTCTGATAATTGACTTTGTCTGAGCCGAACATTTAACCTGTGATTGCTCTGGTCATCACCAGGCATGGCAGCCATCCACGAGGCCGTGCTCTCGGGGAACCTGGAGTGTGTGAAGCTGCTGGTGAAATACGGCGCCGACATCATGCAGAGAGATGAGGACAGCTGGACGCCGCTCCACATGGCCTGCAGCGACGGATTCCCACACATTGCCAAGTGAGCATCCATAAGTTGACTGTATTTACTTGTATTTTGTGTAAGATTTGACATATTTGATACAAATTCATATTTTATATTTCATAATCTTGTGGTGTTTAGGTTCCTGCTCTCTCTTGGTGCCGACCCCGAGGCCGAGAACGAGTGCGGAGAAAAACCTGCTGACCTAATCGACCCAGACTGCAAAGAGCTGGTTGAGATGTTCGGTGTCGGAGGAGACTGAACCTGCAGCACGTCTGGTGCATCGAATCAGCTCGATCTTCTCCTCTGCCTGATGGTGATGGAGTAAGAGCCAGAGTAGAGCCGCTGCTACGTGTAGCCCTTCTCGTGAATAAGACCTTATGCAGTGCAGGTCTCACACTCAGTGCAGGTCTGAGTGTGTAGAAGAACAGCAGAGGAACTTAAGCGGCACAGAGACGTGGAACCTCGAAAGGGGCAGTGACTGCAGAGAGATGCATTTATAACCACTGGAGGTTTTAATATTAGTGTTTTATCCTGTAGTCTGTAGACATAAATTACAGCTCTGTGCAAAAGTTTGCACCCCCCTCAGGCCTTACAGGGGGCCAATGTGATAAAAATGGGTTCTATTTGAAGCAGTTTTGCTTTATGTTTGGGTTAGTTGTCTTGCTGTGTGATTTGATACTCTTTTGTAATCTGTATTATTATTGTTGTTGTTGTTGTTAACTGCACAATCCTTATTTTTATTCCTACTTTGCACGAGCAGAATGCTGTTTTATATTTTTATACCTCATTTTTTAATTAAAATATTTTATAAAATAAAATATTTTTTTTACTATTAAACTAAATCATTCTACTTGATTCTTTTCTTTTAATTTTTAAATAAACAACGAGATCCAGAGCACATAAAAACATAGCATAAGCAAGATAGTGTAATGGATACAGTCTTCGTCAAACCCCGTTTTAGCTGCATCGGTTAAATCCAAAATAGAATCACATTCACTAGCCAAGTGCACTGTATAGGGTACTAAGCAAAACAATATGAACCCTATCTAGTGAACTACACGGGCAAAAGTTCGCCATTTTGGGATCCGGTCATTGTTTTGCTAATATACCGGACCTCGCTTGGCGGATTTTTAAGCGCAGCATTTCATTAAAACTTCGCAGATTGCTTTTATTTATTTATTCAAAATCCACACACGGTAGGTGCACCAATAACATATCACCCAGAATTCGTGTTTTTGAAACTTTTAAAACCTGGTTGTTTTCGTGGTTAGCTAACATCATCTGCTGCATTTGCTAAGTCGCTAGCAATTTTATAGCCGTGCCTTAATTTACATTTTTTTTCTCCATCCGTATTTAGAAAAGTCCCGTTTCCTGTCTGTGCTACGATTGGCTAAGAGTTCTTGGTTCACGCGCGGTACAGGTATAACTAACCTATCCTGGTACAGGAAGCAGATATTTTTGCGCAATCCCAGCAAAGGAGGCGGGGTTTGTGGGAATGCGGGTAGGATAAGAATTTATAATGAAATATAACGATAAATAACGATAAATACATAAAACATGGTCGTAAACGTTACATGTTACAATAATAAACGATTGTATCGTAGTTTAATTTATTAACGAATTAACCTTAGCTAACTCACTGCAGCTGTGCAGAGGTATAGTTATATGCATGTTCAGTTCTTTGTTCGATTCCAGTCAGAACCAGAATTTGGACCCTGCACTGGTTGATTTCCTCTCGCCTGGGCCCAGGAAGAAGTCAAACCAACACCATTGTTTAGTGAAAGCTTCTTAGTTTAATTATACAGAAAGCACAGTATATATACACACAGAAGTATTGATAAAGAATAAAAAATGTCAATTGGAACAGGTCACAGATAAATTCAAAACATCTATTGTAGGTTCAAGTGACATAAGAACTACAAGACGTCTAGTCTACCAGATAATAAGAGAAGAAGAAGAACCGAGAGAGCGAGAGAGCGAGGACGAAAGGCGGGGTGATTAGGAATGCTCAAAACAACACATACCAAGAACACAAAACAATTTGGTTCCGGTACATCGTGACACAAACTAGAGACCTTCAGAACTGAGACAGAGATCATGCCTAAAACTTATCACTTCGTAATATTTATATATATAAAAACAATCGAATTTCGTTGAGAAAAAAACCCAAGATATTAATTTAATATCTGAAATGCGTGCTATAGACAACTGTAAATGAACTTCTAGAATAAAGGTGTAATTACTTAACATTTAAGTCTTCAGCAGGTTTAAGTATGGTGCAGAACTACAAGCAGGTGTCTGGAGTGTGTTCTCCATCCAACACTGACGAGTTCCTCACACTAGCGCACGAGGAGAACGTCCGCTTCATCCACTACAGTCAGGAACTACTTCTTCTACTTAGACAATGAGTTTTTGTTGTAATGTATTAATTTGATACAAATGTGTGTGTGGAGAGAGGTTTGATCAAAGTGTAATGTGTAACATGTGTGTGTTTGCAGCCTGGCAGTGTGTGATGAGGGAGATGCAGTCCTTTCAGGGAACTGAAAACAGCAACAAGGGACCTCAGAAGTACGTGGAGAGAACACCGAACCCCAGCCTGAGCTGTACGTCCACACACTCCACTCACACGTAGCCCTGTCACGATAACTACTGTTGTTGGACGATATATTGTCCCAGAAATAATACAAATAATAATACATTTTAAGACCATTTTATTCCACTGAAATAATGATAATTTTCACTTAAACATTTAAAAATGTGATTATATTTGAATTCTAAAGACATCATTTCAGTTTGAAATTAACGCAAAAAAGGAAACTCTGCAATATTCGGAGGAGCTTGCAATGTTTGTAAATTACCGCACATTTGGGCCGAGACACGTCACGTGATGTCATCACAACTCGTATTCAGCCAAAGCCCTCATCGATTCATGTGCTTCGAACATGAGTACAACTAAAATGTCTCATTTAGCAAGAAACATCACTGTGAAAGACTGCTAAACTATTTTGTGCAATTGCGATTTCATTATTTCGCCAATTCAAGTAGTTTTCTGCAAAAAAAGCACACTTGCATCGCAAATTTTGGAAGAAGAAAAAAACTGCAGCAAAATCAAGCATTTGTGGCCGTGACAGTTAAAAAAAAACTCAGCGAAATTCTGTAAATTATTATAAAGGATAGAAAAGAGAAAATATCTGTCATGTGAGGGAAGAAAAGAGAGAGAAGAAAAACTAAATGAAACACAAAAAGAGGAAATCGCAAGAAAAAAATATAGAAGAGAAAGAGTACAAATGATTAAAATGTAAAAAGAAAAAAGCAGAAAACAAAAAAAATGAAAAATTAGAAATAAAATAATAAAAGGAGAGAAAAGAGAGAAAGTAATCCCATCCAAAGAGGGCTAAAGGACGTCTAATTGCTTGGAAACATCTTTTTGATAATTTCTAACGATTTGTTCTACATTTATTTTGCTTGTTGTTCTGCACGCTGAAGCTTCCTCTGTTTGCGTCCTGCAGCCTTCACGCCGGTGGATTTGAACAGCGTGCGACGGAGGAACGCGCAAGACTCCAAAAAGTCTTAAGGACAACACCATCACGTCTCCACAAAGCTGTTTCTCTTTTATTTTATTTAAACAGACTTTAAATACAAAGCGTGTCCTCATTTCCTCTGCTCTTCTGCACGTTATGTTCTGAAGTGAGTTTTAGAGGCACTGCGTTCGTCCTGCGCTTTATTTCCTGTACAGTAAACGTTCCCCCGGCTCCGGGGTCAGCACTTCCTCACATCTGATCGGATCTGATCAGAGCCGTTGTGCTGAATCAGACCTGATTTTATCCTCCACTGAGCTGTTCGATGCTAAAAAGTGGGTGTGTCAAACCTCAAAAACACAGGCGTCAATCACAACATCGTTCTGTTTCCGGCGTCAAGTCGATGTTTTACCGTCCAGTCCTTCAGCACTGAAATATTATTATTATATATGTATTATTGTTACATGATGGGAGTCTACTTTTATTATGTTTAGCTTTTTATTTTGCCCAGTGCAACCTGAGTAACACACTTCCTGTTTAGTTTAATGGTTTTTGACAGTAAATCAGCGGATACTCATTTTTGCACCTTCTTAAAACAACAATCTGTTCTCTCCAGTTGTAGCCCCGTCGGATTTACTGACCTCAACGTTTCTCCACAATAAACCTATTATATTAAGGGTTGATTGTCTTTGAATCTGTTATGAACTTTAAATAAAATATCCTCAAGGGTTCTATGTATTTTCATACTTTGTATTAAAAAACTGACTCGGGGTCAGGGCTATACAAGCAATATTTGTGATGTCATAAAATAAAATTTAAAAAATCTCCACATCTTTGGACCAATCATGGACCACTCAAATTATGTGTTCATCACTGAATAAACCTAACAGCTTTCAAGCAAATTATCACTGGATGACGATGAGGAACAGAAACAGCATGCTGAGCTGGCTGGATAATTTAGCAGACATTATTGATGAAGCCTGGCTTGGAAATGGTGCAATACTTTAAATATATTATATTAGTTAGTAAATTAGACTGGATTATTAAATGACGTGTTTGTGTACACATTGAGGCAGAAGTATACAGTATTTGTTTATTGTCTGTGTAAATAAGAGTAAAACAAAGCAGTGATTGGACATCGTAATGGTTTATTCCATCACCTCATGTTGTCTCTCCCCTGAGTAAAAACAAAAAGGAACAGCTGTTAGTTACTCTGAGGTTCTTCTGCATTTCAAAACGGCGAGTGCACGTTAGTTAAAGTGTAAAACAAGCCTGACGGCGAGATCCTCACTCTTTAAACTTCCACTCCTGCCGGCACATGGGGCACTGCTGCTGCACCTGCTGTGAGTTCAGCCACTTCAGGATGCAGTGCATGTGGAAGCAGTGTGAGCACTGACCCCACACCAGCGGGCAGTCATCTCCGGGGACTTTACCTGCACACGGGCCCCAAAGGGACATCAGATACAGGTGCAGGTGCAGGTGCATGCACATGCACACATATACATACATACAGCCACTGTTTTAATACTTCAGTGTGTATACATGGTGTTTATATGATTCTGGTGAAGTGAAATTGGAATCATTTATTCCAAAACGAATTCAATAAAGGAAAAATAAGTGACCTACAGTCAGGACAGCAGCCGTTGAACGGAGCTCTGCAGATGCCACAGTTTTCATCATTGGCCACCCAGAGCCATGAGGCTACACCATGCCACTGCTTTATCTTCACCTTCATCTGCTTCAAATATCCCAAAATACAAACATTACCGAAAACACAGGAGAAAACGGATCAATAAAAGTAGGTCTCAGAAACAGGAAGAAGAAACATTTTAGATATATGAAGCATAGAAAATAGATATTTTAAATATTTGAACTGACCGAAAAAGCACCAATTAAAGCTTGACCTTAAATAAAATTTTGAAAGAAAATATCAAACATGCAGATGACATTATTAGGATGGAACAAGAGAACAGTAAATAATAGGCAAACTGCAAGACTGCGTTTTTTATATTGAGTTAGATTGCTAAAATCTTAGAGATGGTTTATTTATTTATTTATTTATTTTAAAGATATGCCTGTAATATAAGAGATTTAAGATAAATACCGATCTGTAGAACTAAAGCGCTGATTCCCTTCTATTCTCCATTTTGATTTTCCGCACATTTCACTCGGCGCTTTCTGTATTAAACGTCTAATGTCTCCATGTCGCCCTCTAGCGTGCGGGAGGAAGTGCGAAAAAAATTTAATTAAATGAAATACATTTCTAACTAACTAAAAAAAACAGCGGCAGTTTGAAATTATTAGAAAGATCGCTTTAAAATAATGTATCTGTTTGTGCCTCTTTATTTATTATCAGTAGTTTATTATTTAGAGTTAAAAAAAAAAATGAGACAAAAGAAACCCGGAAGTATCCCATAGTCTCTTAGAAACAGTTACTCAAATATCCGGGAGTACACAGTTGCTTAGCAACAGGCTTCATCAACATTAAAGGGAGTCTAACATCAGTCGCGCGCTTTTATTGTTGGAAATAAATTAGGAAAAGTTTTTTTCTTTTTTACAAAGGTAGGGATTGGTAATATTTTACTAAACACTATTAAGTATTAATAGACTAAGTATTTCGTGTTTTAAATTAAAAAAAAGTTTAAACGAAACCAGAAAAGCACAATGTAACGTTACTAACCTCATTCATCTCTCTGACCTTTTATATGTTGTTCACTATTTTGTTTATTTCGTTTCCCCCCAAACAACAGATATCGATTAATCTTTGCTAGTTGATTGTGGATATTCTTACAGACATGTTTTGTATTGGACCTTTGACATATTTATTCATGCGTGTTATGAAAATGTGGCTCTGTATAATTTAATGTGCATATATTTGAATACTTAATAAAACGTTTTATTACAACAATAATTTAAATACTGAAAACCTTAATATTTAATACAAAAATGTTTGTTACTAGAGATGCACCAATACTACATTTCTCAGCCGATACAGATAGTTCTGCCTTTTATGCATTCTTTTAAATGAATAATAATTAATTCCACAATTCTGAAATAAATGCAAATAAAAACTTTATTCTCTCCATTTCAACAAGTTGTTTCACAGTAACTGGTCTCATAAACAGAAAACACATTACTCTAATTAACATTAACACATAAACTAAATTCTGAAGATTAAAGTAAGATTATTAACTTATTGAATGTTATTAATTCATATTAACATTGACTGAATTCTAAAAATCCTCCTGTTAGTCTCACATTCACTCTCCACAAACAAAAGCATTTCTACTTCATCATTAACATCAAACTGTTAATATATAATATCAACTTTTTTTTTTGATGATATTAACTCATTAACATTAACTGGATATGAAATACACTACTCTACAAATATATTTTTCTGTGCAATATATAGCTTTTTTTGTCAACTCATCTTCATTTAAATCTTTCAAGAGTGTACTGGCACTTTAATTCAGCTTTATTTATTGGCCTATACATCAGTGCATCTCTATTTCTTACACCAAATACTGACCTTGTGTACTTTTTTAAAAACCTTTTTACAGTCTTTTACTCAGTGTTAATATGGAGAGAGCTGAAAAAAGGGAGGACGAAGACAACAGAGAGACTCCACATGATGAAGAGGAAACTGAGGCACCTGAGGATGATGCAGAGGTTCCTTCTGACATCAGTGCGTCTCAGCAGGTGACCGATAACTTTTATATATTTAAAAAAAAAAAAAACAGTGTTAATTGGTCTAACTTTCTGGAAAAGTGAATGCCACACTCCCTTGTTCTGATGCCCCGTTTGCACCAGTATGAAAATGGAGGCTTTTACATTTATAAATCTGTGATCTTCAGTCTTTATATTTACACATGCTGAATTCTGGATTCTGATTGGTCAGAAGGTGTTGATTAATTCTCGTTTTTCCTTACAGGAGCAATCTACTGAGGATTTGGAGCGAGAACACGCAGAGACCAGCGCTGACGTCTCACACACTCATACCACAGCCAGTGTCATCACACACACACAAACAGGTCTGCACATCTACCTGAGACCACTCTCATCACAAAAACACACACACACACACACACACACACACGCACATGCACGCATACGCACACACACACACACACACACATACACACACAGCTGAATTCCTGAACTCTAATTTAATGTAATTTTATTATGAAAAAATTTAAACACACTTCTGTTGTCTGTTCTGTTAGTGTGTATTCTGATTGGACAGTGTGTGTTTGAACAGCGTGCAATTGGACAGCATGCGATTGGACAGTGTGTGATTGAACAGTGTGATTGGACAGTATGTGATTGGATAGTGTGTGATTGAACAGTGTGATTGGACAGTATGTGATTGGACAGTGTGTGATTGATCAGCGTTATTGGACAGTATGTGATTGGACAGGGTGTGATTGATCAGCGTTTTTGGACAGTATGTGATTGGACAGTGTGTGATTGATCAGCATTATTGGACAGTATGTGATTGAACAGTGTGTGATTGAACATCGTTATTGGACAGTATGTGATTGGACAGTGTGTGATTGGACAGTGTGTGAATGAACAGTGTGATTGGATGGCACGTGATTAGACAATGTGTTATTGGATATCTCTTATAATATACAATACATTCACACTCATTTACATCAGTGTATTATATTATAGTTTGTGTGTGTGTGTGTGTGTTTTACAGAGCAGGACAGCGGAAGCGCACCAGAACCTCCACCATCATCTCTCCACCTTACACTGGGCTACAACTCCACAGTAAACACAGCTCCATTTACACATTAACACCCTGTTTACACCACATCACTTCCTGTTTCTCGTTTATCCGGATCGTTTTTTTTTAACCACGTTTTACGCCAAAATAAGAAACTGAGCATGTTAACATGCAAACGAGCTCATTACACACAATCTCCATGTTTTCTGCATCCAAAAATGCAGTTTTGAATTTTGTTAACATTTTTACAAACAGGTTTCTCATTAAGGTCCTAGTTTTTAAAGTGTTTTAATAAATTCTGTTCATAATTTGCTGCCATGTCCAGTTGCAACTTGAATGATGATGTATTTGTGTTACATCCTCCCGTGCAGGTGGCTTTCACAGACAGCGAGGGAGACGAGAGAGCGAGGCCGAGCCGTAATAATGAAGATGTTGACAATGAAGATGAAGACGATGAAGATGAACTGGTCGTGTTGGATCCTGAGCACGTCTGTGACTTGGCTGAAACTTTGACTTTAATACTTAAAGCATACTAACTGAAAGCATACAAGGTGATAAAGTTTATAATCAGATATTTTCCCACAGCCTCTGGTGAAGAGATTTCAGTTGGCTGTGAAGAACCACCTCACCAGGCAGCTGGAGAGTCTGGACCTGAAGTTGCATGAGAAGGTTCTGCTCAGATCTTCCCATTTATACTCATTCTAATACTACAAATAAACATTCATGTAAATGTTGAAATGACAAACCGCCGCATATTCATTAAGCTCCTGAAATCCTGAATTGGTCAGAAGATGTTATTGTTGTTATAGCATAAGTGAGAACAGGAACTAGCTTGAATTCATATTAAATGTAGCTCTAAATGGATAAATAGCATGATGTGTCGTTCTTTAATAAATAAAAGATTGTATTAGATGGTAAATCGCTGTGGTATAAGAAGAATAAAACAGAACTGGGGCCCCGGTGCTGCACGTCACTGTCGCTGTGGTTAAAGCCATCTGTTCTTCACCAGGTGATGGAGGAGCGGGCGGAGAACTCCCGACGTGAGGATCTCGCCATCAGACTCTACAACAGCCAGCAGGAACTCGCCAGAGAGCAGGCCATTCTGGAGGCTCGACACGAGAGCTGCAATAAAGCCATCAGCGACAGGAGACAAGCAGAGGAACAGCTTGAGAAGATCAGGAACCAGTACAGCAGCATGAGGGAGCAGGCCAGCAAACACCGCACACAGGGTGAGAGAACACACACTCGACACACACAGCACTAAACTATCAGTTTCACTAAACTATTCATTTAACCTGACGTTTAATCTCGTTCAGGCCTCTTAAAGTGAAATGAAATTCAACTTCAAACTAGCGCCAGTAACGCCAGATTTGATTTCATTAACGCCATGGAAAGAAATTTTGTTTTATTTCATGTTAAGAGTCAGCTACATTTAATTCTGAATAAATTTAATGCTATATACATTTTATATAAGCTAAAAGTACAAGTTAATTACACAAATATTGCATCCATTTTTATTTATTTACTGTAAGCAAAAGTTGATGTTAAAGTTGTAAAATTTTTCATTCAAGCTGAATTGATTTTAATTGAACGTAATGAAAGTTTAATATCAGCGTGTAAAATCACACATAATAAAATAACTCTAAATTTGAGCTAAATTTAAGCCGAAGTCCAAAAAGCCTCAGTTTTATTTTTTTCTTCATTGAATTTTATTTGATTCGCTTTTTGCATCTGTCACATAGAGTTTAATGTAAGCTAAGTGAAATTAAGGGTAAAATTGCAGAAAATTAAGTTAAACCGTAAACCTGACTCAGAATGTACACATTTTTACATTAACGCGATGATGTGTTTGTTTAATAATTTTTTTTTGTCATTAGAAAACTTAACACAAAACACACAGGAAGTGAAATATGGCAGGAACAAGAAAAAGCCCACTATGGAGTGAAACATTTCTTCTCAGTTACTTCATTGTATTGTGTGTGTGTGTGTGTGTGTGTGATGGATCACAGTGTCAGAACTGCAGTCTGAGGCGGACGTTCTCGCTCGGCGTCTGCGCTACATGCAGGAAGTGACCTCAGACCTGCGCTCAGATGTCTCCGCCATGAAGAACGCCAAGAACAAGGCGCAGGCGGAGAAACGACAAGCGGAACAGCAGAAATACCAACAGGTCTTCCTCCCGTTTTAGTTTTAATATCTTAGACCATAATACTTCATTTTTGTCAGATTGAATTCCAGTGATTCTTTAAAAATTTTGCTTCATGGCAATGAAGCCATTTGTATTATTTGTGTGTGTGTGTGTGTGTGTTGTAGGATCTGTACGTAGAGCATCTGACGAAGCAGGTGGAGAAGTTGAGGGAGCAGATCGCTCTGTTCCAGATGCAGACGCTCGCACAGACCAACGACAAACAAGCAGCCAGAGACGCCTTATCCGAGGTCAGAGACTAACACCATACCATGTTACACATTAAATACAACTATAAATGTGTAAAAAGTATGAAGTCATTCTTTAAACATTTGTAAGAAAGTAGTTATCAAATTGCTGAGGTGTGAGAGGAATAAAACACTTAAGGATGTGCTGTTATAGAAAAAAAAGTGTGTGTGTGTATGTGTGTGTATGTGTGTGTGTGTGTGTGTGTGTGTGTGTGTGTTTCGCAGGCTCAGTTGGAGTTAGACTCTATGATAGTGGAGAAGAAGCAGCTACTTCAGCAGTGGAACAGCAGCTTGATGGGGATGAAGAGGAGAGACGAGGCTTACACCGTGCTGCAGGAGGCACTGTGGTGTGTATGTGTGTGTGTTAGCAAATTGCATTCATAGGTATACATTTTCACAAAGTGTGTGAAGGTCTTGTAGCATTGTGACCATTAAAGGCGATCTCTGATTGGGTATCCGCTCCGCTCCTCCGCCTCCAGGTCAGCCAATCACGAGGTGCGTGCTCTGGACACGGAGGCGGAGGGATACAGGCGCTCCATCACACTGGCGCAGGAGCAGAACGAGGCGCTGACGGTGCTGCTGAACCGTGTTGAGCTCAAGAGCGCCACCTACAGGAAGCTGCTCAAACAGATACACACACAGCAGGAGGTGCTGCAGAACCTCTACACCGTACACTCACGCACGCTGCAGGAGACAGAGAAGAGCCTGTGCAGGGTGGACACGGTGAGACAGACACAGACAGACAGACAGACACACACACACACACACACACACACACACACACACACACACACACACACACACACACACACACACACACACACACACACACACACACACACACACACAGACGGGTGGCTGTGACTCAAGTGGTAGAACGGGTTGTCCACTAATTGTAGGGTTGGCGGTTCGATTCCCAGCCCATGTGACTCCACATGCCGAAGTGTCCTTGGGCAAGACACTGAACTCCAAGTTGCTCCCGATGGCAAGTTAGTGCCTTGCATGGCAGTTCTGCTACCATTGGTGTGTGAGTGTGTGTGTGAATAGGTGAATGAGACACAGTGTAAAGAGCTTTGGATAGAGGCACTATATAAGTGCAGACCATTTACCATTTACCTCTGAACACAGTGAGACACAAACTTGCACAAACTCTAACACTCTGTCTGTGTGTGCGTATAGGAGTGCAACACGCGTCAGTCAGAGCTTACCATTCTGAAGAAGCAGATTGAGAAGGAGGCGTTTGTGCGGATGGAGCTGGAGGAGAAGATCATGAGGAAGATGCAGGAGCAGCTCACACACGACAGCGCTGCCAAACACACACGCAATCTCAGTACCAAGACTATGACTCAGCTCAGAGAGAAGGTGAGAGCATACACACACACACACACACACACACACATAAATAATACATACAGACATTTTTCACCTGTGTGTGTGTGTGTGTGTGTGTGTATGTGTTAGGAAGCCCAGATTTCGAAGGTTGAGAGTGAGTTAGCTGCAGTGGAGCTGGAGGTCAGTGAGTTGGCACTGCATGTCGAGGCTCTCTCTCGCCAGCAGCTGGAGCTGGAACAGGAAGTGATGAAACGGAACCAGCTGCTCTTGACCAAAGAGGCGGCGGTGGCTAAACTCATCCTCACCGTCGAGCGCAAACAGGCCACCATCAACTTGTATAACAAGAAGATCGAACAGATCAGGGCAAGCACAGGGGTGAGTGACGACACGGTACACACTCCTCACACGAAACACACTGATCACATGTTACACACATGTTACACACTTCACACATGCATCATGCGGCTCACGCCCAGCATGCTATACTGAGAATGTGTGGTTTTAATTTCCGAGACATTTCAGCACCTCATCAACATGCATACAGCAGAGTTTAGAGGTACTGAGGCCACACCTCCTTCAATGAGACTGACACACACACACACACAGCAGCCATGTCTCCTTTACTAAAACTGTAACACAAAATCTCTCTCTCTCTCACACACACACAAACACAGAAGCCATGTCTCCTTTACTAAAACTGTAACACAAAATCTCTCTCTCTCTCACACACACACAAACACAGAAGCCATGTCTCCTTTACTAAAACTGTAACACAAAATCTCTCTCGCTCTCTCTCTCTCTCACACACATACATACACACACACAGAGGCCACACCTCCTTGTATACTGTTTCAGCAGTTTTGTTCACTATTCACTGTTCTTTGATTAAATGTGTATTTGTATATGTGTGTGTATATACACACACACACACACACACACACACACACACACACACATATATATATATATATATATATATATATATATATATATATATATATATATATATATATATATATATATATATATTTGTGTGTGTGTGTGTGTGTGTGTGAGCAAGCAGCATGATGACCTGGGTCCTCTGGAGATTGAGGTGAGGGCTTTGAATAAGCAGCTGGAGGAGCTCGGAGCCAAGATGAAGGAGCAGCATCAGCTCTGGCTGTGGCAGCAGGGGGAGCTAGTGAGACTGACTCAGGAGAAACAAGCACAGAGCAGCGCAACACTAACGCTAAACACACAGCTCACCATCCTGCAGCAGAGGACCCTCCACACCAAGAGTACACAACACACATCAACACACAAAATACACACTCACACACCTAGAGCTTGAGATGAACCTCAATCTACTCAGCTTCAGACTCTATATCACCTAGTATTTATAGCAAATGTTCGATATTTAAGTGGATGTAGTGGAGATCTTAATCATCATCCTGCAGCGCTGTTGAATTCTGCAATCTGATTAGTCAGAGGGTGTTGATTCATTTTCCATAACAGCAGCTCTGACAGTAGCACTAGTTTATATTA
>NC_071266.1:12278665-12348665 GCF_023375685.1 Ictalurus furcatus
TCCTGTTTTCTATTCTGCTGACCATTCTGCTGTTTTGTGCTCTAGAACTTGGCAACACCTGGCTTTGTATTTTTCTGTTCTTTCCTTTAGAACCTTATTAAATGTTCTCCATTGCAGAACCTGACTCAGTTGCTGGCTCTGCAGTCTCGGGTGAAACAGCTGCAGGCGGTGAAGGAGGGTCGTTACAGCGCTGCGGCGAAGGGAGAAGATGCCCTGCAGCTCGCCACGTGCACACTGCAAGAACAGCTGCGCTTGGTCAGACATGGCACACTCTAGAACACGTAGAACCGCTGACGTTCTAGAACAACTAACATTGTAAAACATCTAAAATTCTAGAACATCCAACCATTTAGGATATCCAGCATCTAGTATTCTAGAACATCTAGGATTTTTAAATAGCTAGCATTCTAGAACAACCAACGTTGTAGAACATCTAAAATTCTAAAATATATGACATTCTAGAACATCCAACATGGCAATCTATTATTCTAGAACATCTAAATTACTTTGTAATAACTATCATTCTGGAACATCTAAAATATCTAACATTCTAGAACATCCAACATTCTAATATTTTTGCCCATCTACCATGCAACAACATCTATGATTCTAGAACATCGAACATAATTTGAAATATCTAACATTCTGGAACACCTAACATTATATTACTTTTGCACATCTAGAATGCTACATCTATGATTCTAGAACATCGAACATTTTTAAAAAATATATCTAACATTCCAGAACATCTAAGATTTTTCTAAGATTCTTAGATCTAAGACCCAACTTTGTAATAAAATGCACATCTACCATGCAACAACATCTATGATTCTAGAACATCCAACATACTTTAAAGTATCTAAGATTCTAGAACTTATATAACTCTAGAAAGTCTAACTTTTGGAATATGTAACATTATGTAACATATGAACTCAGAAAGTTCTTAGCTGTAAATTACACTCTACATTCTGTGCTAAGTTTATGTAATGTTCAGTTTGTACAGTCAGCATGATGTATGCGTTTGTGTATGTGTGTGTGTGTGTGTGTGTGTGTGTGTGTGTGTGTGACGTAGATCAGAGACGTTCTGCAGCAGGTCATCCAGGACTTTCCACAGCACAAAAATCAGCTCAACAGGATCAGCCTCCTTCTCTCTGCACACACACACTATGGTCTGGAGAGAACCTGATGCTTGTCTTCAGATGTTCTCCTTCTAGAACTTTGTGTGTTAGACGAGTATCAGTGTTCACAGAAAAGGCTGCTATTGTACTCATCGGTTCTTTGTGTGAGTACGGCAGCAGGAGGGTGTGTCCTAATTTCCACTGAGCTCTAATAAATGTGAACTTGTTTAGCGAAGTTGCTTGTTATCTCTCACTATTGTATAATACACACATAACCGCACCACTCCTGGGAGTTCTGCATTCACGGTGTCCTAGATCTCACACAGAACCTGTATTATTCCTGAGGTCCCTTTCAGGATGAGCCAAAAAATAAATAAATAACTTGTAAGCATTTGTTCTGACAAGGACATGCAGGAACAAATAAAAAAAAAATCCCAGTGCAACAGCAGACCCTAGAGCAACTAACATTTAAAAACATCTAACACTCTAGAACATAACAAGGGAGTATTTTTTGTACATCCAACATCTAGAACATTTTCAAATATTTCATTAGTAACATTGTACTATTTTGCACATGTAGCACACTACGATACCTTCATTCAAGAACATTTATCCTTTTGAAATGGCCAACATTCTAGAATTTCTAGCACTGTGACTTTTTTGCACATCTAGTATGCTAGAACATTCTAGAACATCTTTTTTTTTTTTTTTAAACCTCTAACATTCTAGAACATTTAAGATCCTGGAACAGCTAACATTTTTTAACTTCTAACATTGACTATGTTTGCGCAAGTACCATTCTAATCCTACATCTAACCCTGTAACATGTTTACACATCTAGCGTGACACAACTTCTATCATTCTAGAACTTCTAACATGTTAAATACATCTAACAAATTGAAACTTATCACTCTAGAACATCGTAGTAATATTTCTGGACATCTTGTGTGCTACAACAATCTAACGTTCTAGACGATCTAGAAAATCTAAAGTTTTGAAACTTCTTTCTAACACTATGTTTGCACAAGTATCATTCTAGAACATCTAACAATGCAGTATTTTTGCACATCCTGTGTGACACATATAACATTCTAGAATATGTAATATTTTGAAAAATCTAACCCTCTACAACTTCTAACATTCCAGAAGTTCTAACACTCTAGAACGTCTAACATTCCAGAAGTTCTAACACTCTAGAACAGTGTGAATTTTTTGCACATCTAGCATGCTACAGCTTTTAGCATTTTGGAGCATCTTTTTTTAAACATCTAATAGTATGAAACATCCTACATTCTAGAACGTCTAACTCTATGGAACATCTAGCAATTTGAAACTTCCATCATTCTAGAACATCAAACATTGTAACACTTCTGGACATCTCATGTGCTATGACATCTAATGTTCTGGAACATCTAACATTTTGAAACTTCTAACATTGGTACTTGTGAAAACATAGTCATTCTAGAACATCACTGCAATATTTTCGCACATCAAGTATGCTACAACTTCTAACATTCTAGAACTTCTAATATTTTGAAACATCTAACCATTTGAAACATTACTGTAGAACATCGTAGTAATATTTTGGGACAGTTTGTATGCTACAACATCTTACATTCTAAATCTAGAACATCTAACATTTAAAAACATCTAATAATTTGAAACCCATTACTCTAGAACATTGTAGTAATATTTCTGGACATCTTGTGTGCTACAACATCTAATGTTCTAACATTCTAGAACTTTTAATATTTTGAAACTTCTAACATTGTAGAACTTCTAATATTCTGAAACATCTAACACTTTAAAACTAATAATAATCCAGAAGTTCTAACACTCTTGAAAAGTAACATTTTTACACGTCTAAATGTGCTACAGCTTCTCACCTTCTAGAGCTAGAACATCTTAACATTTAGAAACTTCTAACATTGACTATGCTTGCACATGTACATTCTAGAACATCTGACACTGCAATATTGTGGTACATCTAATGCGCTACAACTTCTAACATTCTAGAGCCTCTAACACTGTAATACGTCTGGGCATCCCATGTGTGGAAACATCTACCATTCTTGAACATACTAAGACATTCTAGATTTCAGCTGAATTAATTAAAAAGATTTAAAATGGAAACAAAATTTGCCCTGTTCGATGATGTAATTCTCAGATATGTTCCCATGCCATTTACTCTAGAACTGGACATAATGTGCTCTGTCCACACCTCTTTCACACATTGTTGTTCAGCAGAAGCCAGACCCAACATCCAGTTTATCAACATTGTGTTAGGATACTGGAAAAACCAGCACGTCAAACTATTGTTTCAGCTAAATACATATCACTGAGGGCGGCGCTTCAATGAAATTAACAATGAAACAATTGACATGTTAAACAACAATCAGTCAAATTCAGTTTCAGCTGTCAGAGATAACCAAACTCTCATTTCAGCCTCTGCAAAAAAAGATGAAAAAAGGTGAAAATGTATTGAACATAGACAAACACATCTTAATATTCCTTACATTGAGATTCTTGTAGCATTTCGAAGCTTTTTAGAAATAAAAATTTGAGATATGTAGAATTGCTCTATCTGCCAATATATTATCATTTAAACTTAAAATCTGCAAACAAAAATAATATACAGTATATATGCTAATTTATTTTATATAGTTTTATAAGAATGCCATTAATATAAAAATGAATAAATGTGTATATTAGATAAACATGCTTATACTTGTGTGTGTGTGTGTGTTTGTGTGTGTGTGTTACGTTTTATTTCTGTAGTTCCTCAAAAATAAAACAAGATCAGCCATTAAATAAATAATGCACTGCACATGCATTTCTGCCTTCCACAAATACATATTTTAGTTTATACATTACGTGGTACATGTTTGCACCACCTGCACCCTTCTGTGGTTTACTGAAGGTTTTTCTCACACCCACTCGCCCAAATCTACAAAAATGCTAATCACATAAATCTTTCTGAGCTCTGCAGGCTGGGTTGCCAGGTCCATGTAATTTACCGGCTTTGGAGATTTTAGCTTGATTCTGCTTACTAGGGCAGAGTGGCAGAGTGGTAGATTGTACCATTAATGTGTGTCTTTCATCTGGAAATGTGGATAAATTGCACCTTTAAAATGATTTAAAGGTACATGAATAGACTGTAAAACAGCTTTCTAGGTAAAAGATGTTTTTTTTTCTGAAAATTTAGGACTGTACTGATGAAAGAACCATGTAGATCAAATGGAGGCTTTAATGCGACTTTATTAAATATACTTTATATAATAATCATTTGCGATACATTTCCAATTTGTCTCTTAGAAAATACTAAGCCTGCAGTGTTTGCAAAGTCTAATCTGATTGGTTGAGCAAATTCCTGCTGTGATTGGTCATGAGCTTTGTGGAAAATGTGTCTGATTGGCTGTTGCAGATTGTTGTAGTCTCAATTGTAGACGGTGTTTGCATGAGTGAGAAATGTTTCCGGAAATAACATTTTAATTTCGTGGTGTTATTTATTTGAAAATTATTCATCAACAGTACCACCACACACACACACACACACACACACACACACACACACACACACACACACACACCTGCGAGCACTTTAAGGAATCCCAAATTGAGAAATGGGAAATCCTGCAGTGGAATGTGGAAACAAGAACTTTCAAACCGCAAAGTGCGTCATTTGGGATGGGGCAAATTATGTCAGGTGCTGCTGCTCAAACTGTCATTAAAACACACCCAATAGTATTATCTTAAATACTTTCGTTATTTCTAAACACTCCTGGGAGGAGACTCTGTACGTAGGTGAAAATTTTGGTCAATTTGATCTCATGATACAACCACAATTTTAAAAAAAAGCAAAAAAACAAACAAAAAGAGTCATTTGAAAATTCAATTCACCCTTTACTATATTACTAAAAAACATAAAAACACATAATACACTATAAAACACATTATTAACACATTATTTGATGCTTTACTTTATGAATTAAATTTTTGAAAATATACACTCACTTCAAATCTGATGACTGCAACACACTTCAAAAAAGTTGGGACAGTCGACTGTTTACCGCTGTGTTTCACGTACTGTGGGTGGAGACAGAAGCAGATTGCGGGTGACAGAATCAAAGCAGAATAATCCAATGGGAAAGACAAAGTCCACGGTCGTGAAAACAGGCAGGGGTCAGGCAATCAGGCAAACAAACAAAACGAGGCTAGGCAGAAATCAAGGTTGGGGACGGAAACTGGTCAAAGTCACTTAAGCAAAACTCACAATGAATGGCTTGGATAACGGCACAGAGCAAGTCTACTGAACGTTTACTTTGCGAAGTCTGTGTTGTATATTAAATATACATGAAATAAACACGAAGGAGACCTAGTATGAATAATATGTAATCTTATTGAGAATTCACTGGGCTGGTGGACTGTAAGAACGGAGGTTCACCTACACACAACACACAGATAAGCAAGGCGCAGGGGGATAACAATACATGTATTTGATTAGTGCGGCAGGCCTCAGAACGTAGGTGGAGTACGTCTGCACGCAGGCAGAAGGTCAACTAAGAGACACACACACACACAGAGGCCTGGTGTGTATGCAGAAAACAGAAATTAATCTGTTTCATATTCTGTTTCATGAAAAACTATTATAGGGTAATGTACATGCAAGCACTATAAAAAAGATAAAAAAGAAATGTAGAACAAACATAAAATTTATTCATAATATAGAGATGGTGTGTTTGAAAGTGTCCTTTCTCGACGAAAATCCAGTCAGGACACGACACAGACAAGGTCAGGTTATTTTTAAAGAGTGAAACAAGACAAAATATATTTTGGAGCCGGAACTGCACCTGCGTGATAAGGGTCGCTCAACAGTGCCAATTGATGTACGTAATGGTGTTCCTGGACAGCTAACTCTAAACATATTGGTGTCTGGGTCATCCTGACCCTAAGAAAACTGTAAAATTGAAGAGCTTCAGCTCTGGTTTTTTAGATCACCCTTGGGACGTCTCAACTGTGTGATCTCTTAAGTGTTGTGGTGAGAGTGTGTGTGTGATTGGATGCAAGTGTGTGCGATTAGAACTCCGGGGAGGGCGAGCGCATGCGTGTGTGGGAAGTGTAGTTCTCAGCGGCCATGTTTGTAGTCCATGGGGCCTCCTGGGAAACTGAGTCATGGCTTGGCTGCGATATGACAGAGCACCCCCTTCGAAGGGCTCACTTCGGGAGCAGAGTCCTTTCTGGGTCTCCCCCAGGGTCGGGGTCCTAGACGTTCAGGTTGTGATGTGTGGAAGTCTTTACATAGCAGCGGGTCCAGGATGTCTTGCGCCGGCACGCAGCACTGTTCCTCAGCCCGTATCCCTCCCAGTCAACCAAATACTCCAGCTTACCCCTCCTGCACAGTGAGTTTAGGATATCTTTGATGAGGTAGGCAGGTTGCCCATCGATCTTGAGTGGGACAGGAGGGGTTTCATCCGTGGCTAGAGGTCCCATGATGACAGGCTTGAGTCGTGACACGTGAAAGGAGGGAGCTATGCGACTGTGTCGAGGTAGTTCCAAACGGTAGGTGACCTCATTGATTTGCTTGACAATCCTGAATGGCCTGGTGTACCTTGGAGTAAGTTTGCAGCTATGCGGCTGTCTTAAGTCTTTGGTGAACAACAAGACTCTATTGCGGTACTGCGGGTGCTCGCTTTGGCGACGGTTGGCCTTGCGCTTGTAGGTGTGTGCCGTTTGTACAAGGCGCTGGTGTGTGCTGGCCCAAACCTGTTAGCTCCTCTGGAAGTACTGGTCCACTGCTGGTGACTCGGTGGGGTTTGCATTCCAGGGGTACAGTGGAGGCTGGTAGCCTAGCACACATTGGAACGGTGTGAGCTGAGTGACGTAGCGAGTTCTGTGCGTATTCGGCCCAGGATAGGAATTTATTTATTTACTGATCGAGTTCTATCAGATCTGACGGTGATCCAAATCTAACTGATGTTTCTGCGAGGTTATTTATGAAGCTCAGTGCAGTAGCTGATGTGTAGGTACGTTTTACGCGGTAGCGAGGCGAGGTGGAAATATTATGATCAATATGTATTATGAACGAGATAAGATAACGGTCTGAGACAACTTCAGACTGCGGAAAAATTACAATATTTTCTATACTTAATCCATATGTTAGTATCAGGTCAAGAGTGTGACCACCATTATGAGTAGGCCCGATTACGTTCTGATTAATCCCTACTGAGTCTAAGATGGACACAACCGCTATTCTTAGAGGGTCTTCCAGGTTATCAAAATGAATATTAAAATCTCCGACGATTAATGCTTTATCTACAGACACAACCAGGTTTGAGACAAAGTCTGCAAATTCACTAAGAAGTTCAGTATATGGCCCTGGGGGTCTGTAAATAATAATTAGAGGGATTGACTTATTTTTGTGGCTACATAACTTATACCGGTATAAAGAATTTCAAAAGAATTAAATTTATAACTAGGTTTTTGCGTGACGACTAGATTTTTACTATGGATGAGACTAACACCTCCTCCTCTACCAGTTGAACGAGGCTGATGTACATAACTGTATCCAGGAGGACTGGCGTCATTTAATGCTATGTACTCGTTTGGTTTAATCCAAGTTTCCATTAAACACATTAAATTACATTCCTGATCAGTAATGATTTCGTTAACAATAAGAGCCTTAGACGCAAGAGATCTAATGTTTAATAGTCCTAGCTTCAGATTAAAAGTGCTGGCTGTGCATTCAATATGATTTAATTTTATGTTAATTAGGTTACGAAGACAGACTTTCCGAGATTTTCTCTGTATTTTTATAGCTCGGGGAACAGACACAGTCTCTATAGTATGTATTACAGGTGCTGGACTATTGAATGAACATTGATTATAATTAACGTTGTTATTGTTGGAAGATGTACTTACGTTAGGCAGTCACTTGGAGTGTAGCGCCTTGGAGATGTTGTCAGACCGCAGTTCCGCTCCGAGGCTGCTGGGGTGCAGGCCATCAGGACGAAACAACCTAGGACGCTCCCAGAACAGATTCCAGTTATTGACAAACACCAGATTCTGCTCATTACACCAAGAAACTAACCAATCATTTAAAGCTAGAAGTCTACTGAACTTTTCGGCTCCACGTCTGTATGTGGGAAGAGGTCCAGAGACGATGATCTTCGCGGTGGGTGATCTGCCTCGTAGCGTCTCGATCAGGCTGGAGAAGTCCCTCTTCAGAACCTCTGTCTGCTGCAGCCTGATGTCGTTTGTCCCCATGTGCAGCACAACCGCTCCAATGCGCTCGTCCTTCTTCAGGATCCCGGATATCTGCGCAACGACATCAAGGACACGAGCACCAGAAAAACAGAGTGTGTGCACCTTACCTTTAGATGAAGCTACACGGACGTTCCACACAATGGAGTCCCCGACGATCACAGCGTTAGGTCTGGTCTGACGGAGAGGGGCGAAGCGGTTCCTGGCTGGACCCCTGGTCCTTGCCTGGGGTCCAGCCCGCGCCTTCCGCCGCTGGTTCACCCAAGGCCCGTGGTGTGTTGGCGCCGGCGTGACGGAGACCTCGGCTGGGAAAGTCCTAGGTGTACGGTCCTTGCACAGAGAAAAACACAGCGGAGAGGGGCTGGGAGTGGAAATACCACGCTGTGGGCTTACCTTGGATGTGTAGGCAGAGGCACAAGATGTTTCCAGCGCAGTTCTTCGCTCCAGCAGCTGGGCCTGCTTGTCGAGTAGGCCGCGGATCTGCTTCTCCACATCCTCCAGTTCCAACAGTACCATGTGAAGCTCGAGCGAGTCCTCATCTGCACTCAAAAGCGGAGTAACAGCAGACATATTTATTTTTTAAACAAAACAGCGGTAAATGAGAAATGTGAAACATAAACAAGGCTAGTGGTAGGTGATGCTAGCCGGCTACAAGCTAGTCGCGGATGTTTGTAAAAACAGATCAAATTTAGCGACAGTGCAACGTTACGATTGTTTTATCTAAAGTAGTGTCAGTTATATTTGTATAACGTAAGGTAAATAATTTTAAAGTATAGAGATTAGAAGAATGAATATAATAGCGTTAGCTCGAAGGACGCTGCTTGCTGCTTGACGCTGCTTCCTGCTTGACGCTCGCTAAGGTTTGATCCAACTCCCACTCCAGGGCACTGATAATGCAGGATGGGGGAATAATGAACTCCTTTTG
Source organism: Ictalurus furcatus (assembly GCF_023375685.1). NCBI lineage: Eukaryota > Metazoa > Chordata > Actinopteri > Siluriformes > Ictaluridae > Ictalurus > Ictalurus furcatus. Next base: position 12,287,969 of record NC_071266.1, read on the forward strand.
GTTCCTCCGAACCTCAGTGCTTTCCAGACGAGAGAGGGCATCCGCCTTAGTGTTCTTGGACCCGGGCCTGTACGACAGGGTGAATTGGAACCTTGCAAAGAATAGTGACCAGCAGGCTTGACGAGGTGATAAACGTTTGGCAGTACATAGGTACTCTAGGTTCTTGTGATCTGTGAATATGGTGAAAGGGTGTGTTGCCCCCTCCAGCCAATGCCGCCATTCCTCCAGGGCTAGCTTTACGGCCAAAAGTTCTCTATTGCCCACATCATAATTTCGCTCTGCTGATGACAGTTTTCGGGAAAAGGCCACAGGATGGAGCTTGGGCCTCTCTCCGAACCGTTGTGAGAGCACCTACTCCAGTCTCGGACACATCGACCTCCACCACAAACGGCTTGGACGGGTCGGGGTGTTTGATGATGGGGGAGGTTGTGAATGCCTTCTAGAGTTGCTCTAGTGCTGCTTGGGCAGCTGTATTCCAGGACAGGCATTTTGGCCTCCCTCTCAGCATGGACCTCAATGGGTGTGCTATGGAGCTGAAATCTCTAATGAACTGCCTGTAAAAGTTTGCAAAACCCAGGAATCTCTGTAGCTCCTTCACAGTTACCGGAGTGGGCCATTCTACCACTGCCTGCACTTTACCTTGGTCCATGGTGACCCCTCAGGGCTGATGATGTACCCCAGAAACGAGATGGTGTCCTTGTGGAATTAACACTTTTCGGCTTTGACGTAAAGCTGGTGCTTGAGGAGTCTTTGTAGTACTTTCCGGACATGCTGGACGTACTCCTCCTGGGAACTGGAATAGATCAAGATGTCGTCGATATACATAATAATGGTACATCCCAGCATGTCCCTTAGGACGTGATTTATTAGGCACTGAAAGACGGAGGGGGCGCTGGATCTTACGAGGTTGAATTAGTGGCCGAATGGAGATGTTGTACTGCTGTACGGTGTTCTGATCGCTGAAATTCCCCGCCGCTCCTGAGTCAATCAGTGCTTCTAAGATACAAGACAACCCTGAGTATTCAACTATAACAGGTAACACAAATGCAGGTTGAGATATGGTCTGGGTTGAAGGACCCGAACTCAGCCCTGGCTGATATGGTTTAGCCGTCCCGCTATCTCCTAGGTTGCAACGCTGCTTGAGAGAGCACTGTCTGATGAGGTGCCTCTCCTCACTGCAGTAGAAGCAACGAAACTCGCGACGCTGTTTCTCTCTCTCCTCTGCGTTGAGCCGCACACGCCCCAGCTGCATGGGTTCAGCAGGGATGCCTTGTACCGTAACAGCAGCCTCACTGCGTGCAGCGGCTCTGTAGCAGGCGATCTAGGCGGATAGCCAAGTTAATGACTGAGTCGAGGGTGAGTTGGTCGTTGCGACAGGCCAGCTCTGTCATTATATCCGGGTTCAACGCCTAGCAAAACATAGTCTTGAGAGCTGGCTCATTCCATCCACTCCTGGCAGCAACAGTGTGAAACTCTAGGGCATAATCCACAACGCAGCGTGCACCTTGCTTTAGGGTTAGCAGTTCCTCCCCTGTCTCCTCATTATCAGGAGAGTGATCATAGACCAGCCGAAATTGATCTGTCAACTGTTCCAAGGACGTTATGGTGCTGCTTCTCTGCTCCCATTCAGCCGTGGCCCAGAGTAGAGCTCTCCTGGTTAACAGCTCCATGAAGTGGGTGATTCTCCGGGTCTCCGCCATCCCTGGGTAGCTCGCAAAAAACAGGGAGCATTGGAGGAGAAAACCTCGGCAGCATGCCAGATCCCCGGCATATTTCTCCGGCGCCGGTATGGGAGGAAACTGCACAGTCAGGTTGGCTAGCTGCTGGTTCTGGTTGCTAATCATTCTACCGTGACCTTCAATGGCTTGACGCCACAGCGGGTAGGCCACTGCTTCCATAGGAAGGCGAAGTAATCTGTCACGTACCGTGGGTGGAGACAGAAGCAGATTGCAGGTGACAGAATCAAAGCAGAATAATCCAATGGGAAAGACAAAGTACGTGGTCGTGAAAACAGGCAGGGGTCAGGCGATCAGGCAAACAAACAAAACGAGGCTAGGCAGAAATCGAGGTTGGGGATGGAAACACTGGTCTTTATATGTTTTTGTTTAAATCCAAGTCAAAGTACATTTACAAATCACTCCTCTTTGTTTTAAATCAGCATTTTTGTTGTAAAAAGTGATGTGTTCCATTCTGAAAACAAAACTATCTAAATAATTTAGATAAATAATGCGAGCAATCCTGACGAGGTTCCTTATTGGTTAAAATGCTACACAATAAAAATATAACAATATCGTTGTAATATTGTAAACAGTGACTGAGTCATGGCACAGCTCTGATAGACTCTATGGAGTCGAACCTAGCCTGGTTTATGTACATTTGTCGTCTACTAAAAATTTTACAGTTATAACGTAAAATTTACACCATCCACCGTAAACATGACTACTTTGCAATTCTGTTCAATGTGAAATGTTTAACGACTGTTGTGTGAAGTATCATAACTCCTATAGCCTACGTGCAAAGTGTTTTTGTTGTCTACAATGCCTTCGATATAAAAACGTAACAAGCACTTAAATGTTGGTATGTCAAACTGAGATAAGCACGTCACAATATACTGAAAACATTTTAGCGTTAATGTTACGTATACCTTATATCTGTTATTCTGTCGTTATTTAAGTGAAGATTAAGTTTATACGTTATTATTTGTTACTAAAATGTCGTTGCTGCATGAGATCCTGAGCAGAACAAGTACAAATAAGGGAAACAGATCATTTGAATCCTGACTGTATTGTAAGTTTACACTGAGAAAGATCTATCTGTTTCTATCTGTTTAGTGTTGTCACTTTCTTATTTTTCTGTCCAGGGACATCATGACCTGTACTGTGTATATAAACAGTGCAAATTATCTTAGTGCAGAGTGATTAATTGAGAAATGATCCAGCTCTGAAGGAATGCACCTGTGCTCAGGTGTGTCAGAGTTAATTAACCTAAATAAACGTATGATTAATGTTAGGCTGCTGTCAGTAGGTCGGTTTGAGCCGTGCGTGTGTGTGTGTGTGTGTGTCTTCCAGTAAACTCTCCTCCCAGGCTCTCCCTTCCTGCTAGACGAGCCACTCTCTCACTTCCTCTTACCTGTAAGACTTTGGACCTGGTTGGTTTGTTTTGATAGAGACGCACTGGGTTCACTAATAAAGCCTGCAAGTGTAAGTGTGTGTGTGTGTGTGTTTGTGTGTGTGTGTGAGAGAGAGAGAGAGAGAGAGGATGACATCAATCCATTATAATTTGCGTATGAGTCTCCATAAATAGTGTTTTGGTTTTTTAAATAACAACAATAATGAAATGCAGGTGAAGGTGTTTGGTGTGTGTGTGTCTGTGTGTGTCTACTCTTTGTCTTTCAGGTTTTCCCACGGACTCAGGCACTAGCTGGAGGCGGTCCTAGAGGCGGAGCTTCACTCTGCACGCGCCGACGCTCTTGTCAGGTTTCAGGAGTTCATTATTCACCTTACCTGAGCGCGGTTGTTGCAGTCTCGGCACGAGCTCTAAATCGTGTACGCTTGTGTGTGGTGATCGTCGGAGTGTGGTCAGCATGTCGGACATTACGTACGAGCCACCGGACTTTAAGGACATGGGCGAAGAGGAGCTGTGGGATCTGATTAATGACAACCGGCACGCGATCTCTCTGGGAGTGCGCCCGTGCATGCTCATTCCGTACCTGCGGCAGGCGCGCGTGCTCAGCGACCTGGACGAGGACGAGATTCTCTCGTGCCTCAAGTTCACCAACCGCAGCATGAGGACCAGTGAGTGTGCATGGAAAAAAAAAAGTTTAGCATGAAACAAAAAGGATAATGTGCCGCCATTTTATAATTTATCTAACAAAAAAAATCTAAATACTAAAATGAAATGTAGGTGAACAAGACAACAACAATAACAACAACCAGGAGAAACTCAAGAAAGCTGTTCAGAAGGATGTTATAAAGTTATTATAGATCCAGAAGGTGCACGTTGTTAGATAACAGGTCTGTTTATCTCACTTTTATAAAGGGGGTGCAAACGTTTGTATTGAAATTATTTATTCAATTATTTATTATTGAAATGTTATTGAAATTTATTATATTGTTTATCAGTAAAAAAAAAATGGGTTTATTTGTGTAACTGATGTTATTATGGACAAAAATGAGTTTCGTCATTGTATTCCATTTTTTTTCCCTAAGGGTATGCAAACTTTTGCACTTCCTTACACACTCATATACACACAAATGCACAAAGGCAAAACATCTTTCAGGATGTATGATGCTTTATACCAGGAATTCTCATCTTTTTTGTTAACAGTTTAAAAACAACAACAACAAATAACAACAAATAACTCGATAGGTAAAGTTTATCACAACAAACGTGGACGTTGGCTTCACAAAGCCAGTCTGGAAGTTTGACACTGCTTCATAAGGTAGTTTGGAGTCGAAAGACAGAAAGAAAGAAAAGGTGACAGACAGACAGACAGAAAGACAGACAGACAGTTACTGGTAGAAAGACAGATGACAAATAGAGTGATACAAGTGGATAGATCAGGGGTGTCCAGTCTTATGTGCAACGGGTTGGTATGGGTGCAGGAGAAACCATGCCTGAGTTTCCTGCTTGATTGTAATCAAAAACCCGCACCCACACCGTCCCTTTGTGGAGAAGATTGGACACCCTGGAGATAGATGGGGAGAGAGTCTTATTAGTAGAAATATAGAAAGAAATATGGACAGAGAGAGGACCTCTGTTACAGGTACATTGACAGAGTGAGAGGGAAGGCTTCAGGCCGTGTTCACGTAGGTGTGTGTGAGTTTTGATGGCTGTAGTTTGAAATATTGAACATTTCTAGCCAGGCTCTGAACAATCCATCAGTGTAAGTCTATGGGAGGTTTGGGGATATTTGATTGTCCGCTATGGGAAAACTGTAAGTCCGGTCAGTTAGAAAAGTCAGAGCACACTAAGTCAGAACAGGTTGAATTTCTTTAGGGAGTTTGGTGAATGCAGTTTGAAAGCTCTAGGAGGAGTAACGGATAAAAATTTTGGGTCTCAGACGAATAGAAACCAAAGTGCAGAACACATCTGAACGGATCTGTTTTACAAACCAACTTTTTTCCAAAACTAGCCACGTAATGTTTTTTTTTATTATTATTAGAGCACATTTGAGCTAAAATATACAAAGAAGACAAAAGACACAGATGAGAAAGGGGAGTTGTTGAGGTTGTCAATCACCTTATGACGTGTTTGTGTAAAAGTCAGAGGCAGCTGGCAATCAAAAACACAGCAATGATACACAAACTTCTGAATTATCTCAAAACGATAAGGCTGAGGGATACAGTGCTGCGTCACATAATTCGAACAAGACACGACAAATAGTATATCAAAAGCGGTTAAGTTTTAAAAACATTTTATGACTGCTGTTTAAAAATGTTGTCATTTGAAACCATGATTCATTTTCACTCTTGTGGTGAAAAATGGGTGTTTGTTTGTAAACATCTTTCCAGTAACCTAAGGTCACTGTACTACAACAACAACAACAACAATAGATAAATAATATAAGTTGTACACTATCATAGCCAGTGTGTTCAAGTTAAAGGTGTAATAGTCAATATTTCTAATTTCTTACTAGTACAAATAAAGTGGAAAATTATGTAGCACTGATCACAAATAATAGCTTCAGCCATCATCTGAGAAGAAGTGCATTACGAAGCTGGAAAATTTGTATTTGGATTGCCCTCTTGCCAGTCATTTTATAGCCCCACCCCCAACGGCGCTTCACCAACTCATAAATAATTATGAGAAGTTGCATGTTTATAATTCTATTATAACTCTGCTTTCAAGCAGTTGAACATTCGAGTTTGCTTGAAAGTGTTGTCATGACAGTCCTTGCTAACGCTGACTCTAGCTGAACCACCATAAGTTTTGGGGGGCAGAGCTTTATGTACATGGGTGGAAAGGGGCGGACTCAATGAGTAAAAAAAAATAAAAAATAAAATCTTATTCAACTCCAACCATTTAACCATTAGAGAACTTTTTTTTTCCACAAACCTTACTTAATGCACCTTTCAATAAATTTTTTTAAAAGAGTTTAGGTGACGTGAAAGTTTCGTAGTGTTCTGGTGATGGTGATTTCTGGTGGTGTGGAGCGTACGTGCCAGGTGAGAAGATGCTTCACTGAAAAACAATAAATGAGGAATTTGAGTTTAAAGAATGAACTTGTGTCAGAATGAAACACAACCCAGAGTGAAATCTAATCCTCTCCGTCGAGGCTGTTGAAGGTCACGTATCTCACTGCATTTCTCTCAGCGTTTGAAAGTCTAATGACAGCACTGTGGTGTAACAACATGTCATCTGATCCCGATCTTCTCACTTCTAACATTTTTCTCACATTCTTCGTTTTTTGTGCGTTTGGGGTGCAGCGGGTTCATCGTTTCTTCTCAAACTTCTGCATGAACAGACGCTCCAGAGTTTTTCATAGCAGTTCCAGAAACTGCTGCTTCATTACTCAGCCTCAGCTACATTTAATAAAAGATTAAACAATGTACCGTTCCGTCTTATAACCACATATCTTGATCCTGACTGGTCAGAAGGTGCTGATTAATTCTCTATAACAGCAGCTCTGTCAGTAGCACAGGTTTATTATTATTAATACGCTTGTTCTAATACTTTACCGTTTCTATAGTAACAGCTCACTCACCGAGACTTGTCCACATAAAAGGATTTTTTTTAAATTGTTGATGTGAAATTTTCCTGAAATAAGGAGACGTTTATGTAACATTTATGGAAGGAGTCTCCAGTGTTAAGGTAAAGCTGTAACTTTAAGTTTCTCGACATCTTCAGGACAGAGGAGTTTACACTTCTTTGCAGTTTCTCGGTAACACGACAAGCTCTTTAGTTAATAAAACATTGTAATCATTGGTAAATTGCTGTGGTGTAAAAGGAATAAAACACTTGGGTACACTTTATAAACTGGTGAAAAAATCTGCTATATCACTAATTTTGGGATGGAAAGGTCTAGAATATTCTAAACGCTCCGTAGTTTATCATAACATTATTATTAGTCATAGTAGTATTTCTTCATCTTGGTGTTGTGGTAATGTGTGTGTGTGTGTGTGTGTGTGTGTGTGTGTGTGTTTAGGTCACATGCTGGATCTGCTGCGTATTCAGGGGCGTAACGGAGCTGTGGCTCTGCTGGAGGGTCTGATGATCCACTACCCCAACCTCTACACCCAGGTCACGGGCCGCAAACCCAGCACCGAGCCCAGCCGCTTCAGTGGTAACACTCATTATCATAATAATAATAACAATAATAATTATTAATAATAATAGTAATAATAGCAATAATGATAATAACAACAACAATAATAATAATGGTAATAGTAATAATAATAACAATAATAATAAAATAGTAATAATAATAATAATAATAATAATAACAACAAAAATAATAACAGTAATAAAAATAATAGTAATAGTGATAATAATAATAATCAATAATAATAACAACAGTAATAATAATAACAATAATAATAATAATAATAATAATAATAATAATAATAGTGATATTAATACTACTACTACTACTACTACTAATAATAATAATGACATGTTCTGGTAGTACTAAATATAAGACACTGGTGCAACAGGAGAAGAGTGAAATGAGAGAGGGAATATGAGTGTAGTGGAGACAGAAAGAATATGTTAAAGTTTAATTAACTGTAATATCTGCATTGCATATTTATACCTACAGTAAATGTTCATCTGTCTCTTCTGACTCCTGTTAGTAGAAAAATTATTCATTGCAGCTATTATGAATAATCTTAGTTATCATATAAACAGATATAACAGTGATATGACGGTAGAACAATGTAATATTATAACAAATACAAGCCAACCGAACTCATTAATCTCTCTCTTCTTGTTTCCTCGCTCTTACTTCTCTCTATGGTTTTATTTTCTCTCCACTATTCTAATTTTTCTCTCTTATCTTTGTTTCCTCTTTGCTTCTGTCTCTCATTGCTTTTTTCCATTTATTTCATATATTTCTCTCTCTTACCCTCCTTCTGTCTGTTTTTTATCTCACTTTTAGCCCACATTTTTAAGATATATTTTATATTGATATTTTCATCTTTCCATCATTGCTTGCCTATTTTGTTCAATCTTTTATTGTTGTATTTTGTTTCTTTATTTCTCTGTTAATAAGTTAATGAATAATGAATAATAATAGTAATAGCAAAAATATCAGCATGAAGAGATGTATGGCGAATGAGGATAATTAGTGAAATAAATGAAAATAAAATATTGAAGATAAACAGTGAAAATAAATCAAATAAAAATAGCAATACAAAATTTAAATATTAAAATAAAATAAAAACACTATTTCTTTTTCTGTGCTTGTGTGTGTGTTCAGGGTTGATTAAGTACTCGGAGCTGACAGAGTATTTGGTTCGGGCCGTGACGGGGATGCAGAAGGAGCTGCAGGCGGAGCGGGAGGAAGCGGCGCAGCTGCGCTCGCAGTGTTGCAGCCTGCAGACGGAGCTGACGCGAGCCACACAGCAGGTGGAGGAGCAGAAAAGCCTGCAGACTGAACACACACGCCTGCGCAAGTCCCTCACAGGTATCACACACACTTATCACTAACAAACATACACACACACACACTTGCGCGCACACACACACACACACATACTCGCACACACACACTCGCACACACACACACACTCGCAAAGTTATCTTACTCACACACCCCTGCGCACAGGGGTATCTCACCTACTTATTAACAACAAACACACACTCACACACACACACACACACACTCGCACACACACACCCACACACTCTCTCTCACACACAGACACACACACACACACACACACACACACACACATACTCGCACAGTTATCTTATTCACACGCCTGCGAAAGTCCCACACAGGAATCACACACACTTATCACTAACCCACTCACACTCACACACACACTCACTTGCACAGATATCTCACTCACGAAAGTCCCACGGAGATAGCACACACACTACACTCTCACAAGTATCGTTCACACTTTGAAACATGAATAAATTGTGCATGTATCATTTGTGTGTGTGTGTGTGTGTAGAAATGCACAGAGACCTGTTGAAGCTGAAGGATGAAAAGTGTGATCTGTATGTACGATATGCTGCAGCAGTGGAGGAGAAATCAGAAGTGAACATTCGCTGCAGAGACCTCAACCTGCAGGTGTGTATGTGTGTGTGTGTGTGTGTGCACTGCTTATAGACTATAGTCTTCAATTAGGTGTAAGAACAGTGTACAATAATAATAATAAGAAGAAGACAAATAAAAAAATTTTTCTGCCCGTCTCTTTCTCCCTGTCTCTCTCTCTCTCTGTCTGTCTCTCTGTCTGTCTCTCAGGTGTATCAGCTGCAGTGTGAGTTGAGAAAGGCTCAGACGGAGACAGATTTCCAGAGAAATCGGTCAGTGAGGAGAATGTCCTCCAGCGAGACACAGCATCTGCGTGACGAGATCATCACACTGCGCAGACAACTGCAGCAAGCCGAGAACATCACACCAGTGAGGCGCATACACACACACACACACACACACACACACACACACACATGCACACACACATACACACATGCGCACACCCATCTATAAACTCAGAGACATGCTCATCTATAACACTCAGAGACTGTGTGTGTGTGTATCACTGTGTGTGTCTGTGTGTGTGTGTGTATCAGGCGTGTCAGGACATCCTGGCCCAGGATTTGAAGGACGCGACGGATCGGCGCACTGAACTCGCTGAAGAACTGCGGAGACTTCAAGAAGAGAATGAGGCCCTAACGAGAGAGAGAAGCGAGGTAATGTTTTCTTCAGGACTTTATTAATTCATTTATTTACTTACTTACTTACTTAAAATGAAACTTTTACACTGGAGTCTTTTATTCTGAAATGCAGTCTAGGTGCTACACTAAGTTAACTAGCTGGCTGAAGAGCTAGATCAGAAACGTCCCCGATCTTCTGAAAAACTTGTGGAGATAATGGTATCCATATAAGGCTTTTGGCATCATGCTGTCACACTAACAGCCTGTTTAACTTAGCGTGCTACTGTTTCAGATTAATTCAATTCAATTCAATTCAATTTTATTTGTATAGCACTTTTTACAATAGACATTTTCTCAAAGCAGCTTCACAGATATATCAACACCGTATATAGATATTAAAAGTGCGAATTTATCCCAACTGAGGAAGCCACTGAGTGGCGACGGTGGCGAGGAAAAACTCCCTAAGATGTTAAAAGGAAGAAACCTTGAGAGGAACCAGACTCAGAAGGGAACCCATCCTCATCTGGGTAACAACAGATAGTGTGAAAAAGTTCATTATGGATTTATATGAAGTCTGTTTGGCCTTAGAAGCAGCCGTAATCTCAGCAATCTGGAACTGGAGTAGATGAGAGCGCCATCCAGAGGTAGGACATCTGAAACGGATCAGGCAGGTCCGGAGAGCAGAAAGGATCAGGATCTCTTGTATCTCCATAAAATTGTGTGTGGCTCGGCAGGAGAGAGGGAGAGAAAAGATTATTTGGACTGTGCTTAGTGTAACGGAAAGTCAAGTCAGGGTAGGCTTGAGTAAACAAATACGTTTTAAGCCAAGACTTAAACAGTAAGACTGTGTCTGAGTCCCAAACACTAATTGGAAGACTGTTCCATATCTGAAGACTCTTCCATAACATTAATCTCTCTCTCTCTCTCTCTCTCTCTCTCTCTCTCTCTCTCTTGCTGTCTCTAGCTGTTGGAGGAGAAGGACTGTCTCGCTCTGGAGGTACAGAAGTTGACTCTGGATTGTGAGATGTATCAGCAGAAAAGCTCTGTCTTCCAGAACCAGTTTGGAGAGCTTCAGGCCGAGCGGGACCGGGTCAGTCTCAGTCAGATTATAGCGAACAGTTATTGTTATTATTATAATTCGATTTAACTGCTCATCTAAATACATTCTCTGGGAAATTTGAAAATACAGCTTTAAATTCTTCACTCAGGATCAAGTAGAATTAAGAGAGTAAAAGATATCAGGCCTGAAGGTAAACTAGTGTCGCGTTTCATCAACAAACCTCCTGCGTGACAGGAAATGTATCGGAGCCTTAGCCAAGGCTAACTCACATTAGCTTCATTCCTCTTCTCTCAAACATTAGCTAGCATGGTAATAACTCTGAATGCTAAGAGCTCGCTGTCACAATACAGAGGCTTTGCTAAAAGGAAAAAAGAAAGAAAGAAAAGAGAGAAGAAAGAGAAGTAAATATAGAAAGAAAAAAGGAAAGAAAAAGAATGGTACATTTTAGCAGAAGAAAGTAAGGATGGAAGGAGGGAAAGAAACAATGAAAAAACGAAAGATAGAGAAAGTAGGAAAGTAAAAGGTAGAAAAGACTGAGAAGAAAGAAAATTAATTATAGAAAGACAAAAGGAAAGAAAAAGAATGGCACATTTTAGCAGAAGACAGTTAAAGGAAGGAGGGAAAGAAAGAAAGAATGAAAGAAAGTCAGGAATGAGAGAGAAGAAAGAAAAGCAATTCAAGAAGGACAAAAGGAAAGAAAAGGAATGGCACATTTTAGCGAAAGAAAGAAAGTAAGAAAGAAAGAGAGAGAGAAAGAAAGAAAGATAGAAAGAAAGAAGTAGGAAAAATAGAGAAGAAAGTAAATTACAGAAATAACAAAAGGAAAGAAAAATAGTGGCACATTTTAGCAGAAAGAAAGAAAGAACAGGAAAGAGAGAAGAAATAATGAAAGAATGAGAAAAGAGAAAAAATAAACAGACAAAAAGAAAAGTATTGAAAAAGAGAAAGAAAAGGAATGAAAGAGAGAGGAGGAAAGAACGGGTAAGTAGCAGCAGATAGACGACGCTGATGACCAGCCTGGAAGGCAGAGCTAACCCTATCTGATATCTGATATTTTGTCACCAGGATAAAAGATCAGATTAATACTGAGGTATGAAAGCCTATTCTCACTAAAAGCCTCAGTTCAGTAATGAATCATTTGATTTTTGTTCTGTTTCTTTAATGGAACTGATCTCGGTTGTGAGCTCTCTCTTTTTTTTTGCATGAGGTTTATTTTGAGACAATGTGGAAAAGTCACATCTCTATTTCTGATGTTTCCGCCTTTCACTTCACTACACACACTCTTTGTCTGGAGCGTTTCAGGCGTCTCACTTCCTCATTCTGTGCCGTCTATGTGTACTCGAGACCACGTTATATGTGTTCTAGATCTGTGCACAGCAGTCACACAGAGTGCTGCATGTTACAGGCAAGCCGAGTGTGAGAGTAAACACAGACATCACTAATGGAGCTAACAGGGAAGGGAAGGGGATATTTCCAAAATCCTTTATATTTAGATCCCTATATTCCCAGAACCCAGTATTTACAGTATTTACATTTCTCAATTCCTAAATCCCTTTATTCCCAGGATCTTATATGCCCAGGACCATGTATTCCCAAAATCACATGTTCTCAGAACACTCTATTCCCAGGATCATATTCCCGAAACTTTAGAATTCCAGAATCCTATATTTCCAGAACCACACATTCCCATGATTCTATATTCCCCAGAACCATATGTTCCTGAGAACAATATATTCCCAGGATTCTATATTGCAGTTACATATTCACATAGTCCTAATTTTACTTTTTTTCCCAGAGTCCTGTATTCTCAAAACTCTATATTGCTTGGCTCACACATTCCCAGTGCCATATTTTCCTAAAGTTCTATATTCCCAAAGCCCTATATTATCAGAATCCTATAGTTGCAGAACCCTAAATTCCCAGGATTCTCTTTTCCCAGAGACATATGTTCCCAAGAGACCTGTATTCCCAGAACCACACATTCTCAGGATTCTATATTCCCGGAACCATATGTTCCCAAGAATCGTATATTACCAGAACCACACATTCCCAGGGTTCTATATTGACAAAGAAATATGTTCCCAAGAACCCTAAACTCGCACAACCACACATTCACCAGTATTTGATTTTCCCAGAAACATATGCTCCCAAGAACCCTATATTCCCAGGGTTCTGTATTCCCAGAACCATATGTTCCAGAGAACCCTATATGCCCAGAACCACACATTCTCAGGATTCTATATTCCCAGAGAAATATGTTCCCCTATGTGACCCTATATTCTTAGGATCCTACATTCCCAAAACCACATGTTCATATAATTCCTACAACCCTATATTCCAGGCTGTGTTTTTTTTCCAGAACCCTGTATTTTTAGAACCATATATCCCCAGAGCCCAATAATTCCAGTTTTGTATATATTCCATGCCTTTATATTCCCAGAGCCATATATTCCCAGGTTTAAGTATTCCCAGAGTCCTACTTGTCCAGTTCCCTTTAATCCCAGTGCGCTGTATTCCCAGTGTTCTATAATCCCAGAACCCTATATTCTTGGGTTTACATAGTCCCAGAGTCCTATTTTGCAGTACCCTATATTCCCAGAACCCTACGTTTCCAATATTTCCATAACCTTATGTTCCTCGACGTTCATATTCCTAAAATCCTATTTTTCAAGTGATTTACATTACCAAGGCTTTATATTCCTGGAACCTTATATTCTCAAACCTTCTCACATTTCCAGAATCCTGTATCCTAGTGCCCTATATTCCTACCATAACATAAGGGAATTTGTCTAAAGGTTCCTAAGATCATGGTTGGGATCCTGGGGTCACCACTGGTTGTACCTTTTTTGTGTTTTGGTGACTAATATATTTGTTTTAATCAAATTTATAGACGGACTGAAAAAAAAAACTATATTATCACAATGCGTGATTGTAAATATAGAGCCGCTAGTGTTCTTCTCATGGTGAAGGAACACGGGGTCAAGGCCGCATGATAGATAGGCATGAGTGATAGAACCCTGGAAACACCTTAAAGAACGTTGTTATCATAACAAACCCTGCTAGTTGATCTTCATTTTTTAACAGCATTAGCGTGGCTCCCTCTGTTTAGGCGTACCTGGCCCGTGACGAGGCGCAGGCCCAGATTGCAAGTAGTCTGGCAGAGAAGGACACGCTGAGAGCACAGCTGGTGGATCTCCAAGAGAAAATCTTCACTCTCAGAGCACAGAAGACACAGAGAGACCCCAGCCAGTCCAGCGTGAGTGACACTCGTCTACTTATTCACTACGTCCTGCTTGTTCACTTCGCGCTGGTCCTGCGTCGGCTCACTCATTAACCATCTTTTCATGCAGGAGAGATCGTTAAGCTGGGACAGCGGTAGCACCATGAGCTGTGACGGTCCTCCATCCAGCCCCCTGTATCGACCCAAACTGCGCCGCATGAATGCCCTGCCGCCCAGCTGCTCCAACTGCTTCGACTACAGTAAAGTGGGTTTTTATAGACACTTTAATAATCATCATTTTATACATTTATATTCCATGAGTTGGATAATTACATTTTTTAAAATTTGCTTTATGTTTGGTTTTCTTCCAGCAGTACAGAGATGATGGCTTTAATAGTGTGCGGTCCAGTCTGGTGGAGCCTCCCTGTTCAGACTCTCTGCGCAGGAGAGAAACAGACCCAGAGTTCAGTGACCACAGGTGAGCTTTACATCCGTACAGGGAAACTTTGAAATGACACAGATTACCTTTATTCCTGTGCAGGTGTGCTATATTTGTATAGATATACTATAAACTTTCAGAAGTGAGCTTTGTACTTGCACAGGTGAGCTTTAGACCTGCACAAGTGACCTTTATACCTGCACAGGTGACCTTTATACCTGCACAGGTGACCTTTATACCTGGTCATGTGAGCTTTATACCTGCACAGGTGACCTTTATACCTGCACAGGTGAGCTTTATACCTGCACAGGTGACCTTTATACCTGCACAGATGAGCTTTATACCTGCACAGGTGACCTTTATACCTGCACAGGTGAGCTTTATACCTGGTCATGTTAGCTTTATACCTGCACAGGTGACCTTTATACCTGGTCATGTTAGCTTTATACCTGCACAGGTGACCTTTATACCTGCACAGGTGACCTTTATACCTGGTCATGTGAGCTTTATACCAGCACAGGTGACCTTTATACCTGGTCACGTGAGCTTTATACCTGCACAGGTGACCTTTATACCTGCCAGGTGACCTTTATACCTGGTCATGTGAGCTTTATACCTGCACAGGTGAGCTTTATACCTGCCAGGTGACCTTTATACCTGGTCATGTGAGCTTTATACCTGCACAGGTGAGCTTTATACCTGGTCAAGTGACCTTTATACCCGCACAGGTGCCCTTTATACCTGCACAGATGAGCTTTATACCTGCACAGGTGACCTTTATACCTGCTCAGATGAGCTTTATACCTGCACAGGTGACCTTTATACCTGCACAGATGAGCTTTATACCTGCACAGGTGACCTTTATACCTGCACAGCTGACCTTTATACCTAGTCAAGTGAGCTTTATACCTGCACAGGCGAGTTTTAGACCTGACAAGTGAGCTTTAGACCTGCACAGGTGAGCTTTATACCTGCACAGATGAGCTTTATACCTGCACAGGTGACCTTTATACCTACACAGGTGACCTTTATACCTAGTCAAGTGAGCTTTAGACCTGCACAGGTGAGCTTTAGACCTGCATAGGTGAGCTTTAGATCTTAGCTGAGTTTCTTGGCAGTTTGTAACTGAAATGTCTGAATGACTCCTTCAGCAGTTTCCTGATGAAGAGTGTGCAAGATGTGGGAGGAGCTTAGTCTATGTGCTGTGACGTGATGAACACGTTTTTAGACACAGGTTGCCTGAGACGTTCCACTTATATCTCCTCATCTGTATGAATCCTCAACAGAAACCTGCAAGATTTTTGTTTCCTCTAAACAAGCCAGTCATCTTGTTTGAAGTCAGAAGTTTGTTTCTGACATGCAGTTCTGACTCAGCAGGAAACAGGATTAAAGAGGAGATACTCTCAATTACTGAAGGCACAACATCATTATACACAATAAAGATACAAATTAAAATTAGGGAAGAAATAACCAGCAAATCTCACAGCTTTACAGCTTCAGGATCATATTTACCCTTGCAGCATGGTCGCCTCATAAAGTTTACAATGAGGAATTAAACCATTCGAGCATGCACAGGTGGCAACATACAGATTTATGTTCTCACGTCATAAACATGTTTATTATAATCATTATCTACTGTATATATCTACACACAAAACAAACCTTATGAAAGTAATAAAAACGTACCAACACAGGAGTTCTGCTCAAGTCAATCTCCTTATTTATAGTTAAGAAGAAGTTCCTCATGAACGTATGTATTGAAATCTCTGTGGGAACATGCAAATAAAACATCTACAGTGTCTGCTGCACTTTTAACATCCTCATAATATGCAAAATATAAAAATACATAAAAAATAAATTTCAGTAAAAAAAGAAATTTAAATAATTGTTTGTGTTTCCCACAGTCCGGAGTCAAGTGATGATTCTTTCTGTATGCTGAACTTGGAGAGTGATTTTGAGTTTCTTTGCAAAGGTGAATACACACACATACACACACTCGCGCACGCACGCAAGCACGCATACACAGACGCACGCACGCGAGCACACACACACACACACACACACACACACACACACACACATACACACACGCACGCACGCATATGAAATTTGAACAAATATGAGATTGATTACATACTAAGTTGTGTTCTTGGGTGCTGTGGACATTTAAGATATTCTAGGTCTAGGACATCTAACACACTAATACATGCACCTGTGCACACAAACACACACACACACACACGGTTAATTTCTGAATTCTTGCTTATTATTCCATTGTGACGTTAATGGCTTTTCTTGCTTGGCTGTTGCTTTCATTATGTGTGTGTGTCTGCATGTGTGTGTGTGTGTGTGTGCGTGTGTGTCAATGAGCAGCTGTGTCCTAAGTTTTATATTAACATTTGAATTTTTCAGGTGTCGCCTGTCTGTCTCCTGACTCCCCGGAAACACCTGGGTAAATTACCAAACACACACACACAGACACACACACACACACACATCAAGTAAATTTGTATTTTATTTCTGTGATGATGCCACGTGTGTTGAAACTTAATTCGAAATATAAAATTCATAATTCATAATTTTTTCTGTTCTCTCATTATTCTCTACTCTTTCTTTACTCTTGTCTAATGTTTTCTATCCCCTCGTTTCTCCTCTCCTCTTTTTCTTGTTCTTTTTACTCCCAAATTGTTTCTTGCCTCCTCCCTTCTTCCTCATATTTTCACTGTTCTCCTGTTCTTTTTTGCTTTTCCATCACTTCTCTGTCTTCTTCTCCTCTTTCCTCCTCGTCTTCCTGTACAGTGTGTCCCGGGTGTCAGCTCCTCCGTTCCTTGTGCGTTCTCGTCCTCAAGCCGTACGCATCACCAGCCGAGCTCAGACTCTGTCCTTCCAGGGGGAGGCGCTGCTGAGCCAGCTGCAGGTCATTGGCGGCAACAAGACGGGCGTCTTCGTCCATAAGGTCACCGATGGCTCAGCCGCACATAGCATTGGTATCAGCCCCGGGGCACAGATCCTGGAGGTGTGTGTGTGTGTGTGTGTTTCAGCTGTTTCAGTGGGCTTCATATGCGTCAATACCATTTTGTTCCACATGTGTGTTCATGCGTTTATGCTGCTACTGTCATGTCTCATCGTCTGTTCAATATTGTGATTACGCTAGGTTTACGCCACACGGGATTGATTACCTTACACTTCTCTGTGTTTGTGCAGGTGAAGTTCCAGAAGGAGCAGCGAGCTCTCCGGATGCATCTGGAAGATTCCACCATGGAGGAGGCTCTGTGGGCGCTTGGGCAGGTCAACGGACCCTGCAGCCTCTCACTGCGAACTAAACAAGATGGTGAGCACGTCTCTTTTCATCTCCTTAAGCAGATCCTTCTGCTTCGTGACATCATCTTTTGGTCTTTTGAGATTAAAAAACAAACACAGCGTGCATATAAATCAGAAGAGGTCTAAGCCCCACCCACTATCGGACACTGTTGCTATCTAAGTCAAGCTTCTGAAAAACGGACGCTGTCATTTGATTGGACTCGAGTCAATGAATCGACAGTTTGGAGAGTCTAATTTGAAATTTTTTGGAGGGCGAGCCCTAATTACCCTAATTACCCAGCCCTAATAAAAGGAACAGAAATTCAAACGTATCTAAAAAGCTAACAAGTGGCCTATGCTTTAACGATGATCTCAAGTGCTCTCTACACCAGGGGTGTGAAATATACAGCCCACGGGCCGGCCCGATAAAAGTTCTAATCTGATCCACCACAGAATTTGAGAATCTGTGTTCTTAACCCTCTTACATCGTATGGCCGAAAAAACGGCTTGCCCGTCTTTGATCTATTCCCGTAAGGACGATATACCAGCTTGGTCGTCTATGCCAAATACCCTTAAGGCCGATATAGCGGCTTTACAGTGTAAACATTATCCCCTGCTATGATTCCTTACTTATTTAATTATTATTATTTTTAACCCGGAAGGTTGATGACGTCATGACGTCACGACGTGATTACGTTATTACGCCGGAATTACGATGAAGATCCAAGCGTGAATATTGGTGTAATAGTAGAAGTGAACTAAAAATGCCAAAGCGAAAAGCTAATCGTGTTCCAGCTAAAGTTACAGCTACAGTGAACACAGGTACATCTAAAACAGTGAAAAAAAAATAAAACATACACAGTCACACAGGCAAGAGCGAGGATTCCAGATAGTGACAGCAGGGAAAGTTCAGGCGATGTTGAAACCGAAACTGAAACTGATAGAGACGCAAACTCTCCTGATTCAGACCCTGATCCGTCTTCATCTTCAGCATCAACCAGTGCGACTGACACTGCAGGGGTCTGGAGTCATAACGGGACCATTTCTGTGCATTCGTGAAAACACTACCTGCTGGTCTGATGGTCTGAAACTCGACTTTTGGCGCTAAAATGCATTTATTTATTTATTTATTATTTACTTGAATTCATTCAAAGGCATTGACCACGCTGATGCTCGTATGGTACTTCTAAAGGAGTATAAGGATTTTTCGTCATTTCTCTAGTTAAGAATTGTGCTCTAAGTGGAGTAAAAACACTGAACTGCTTCATTTTCAAAGTAATATTACACAAATACATTATTATAAGTTGTTTCAAGGCCTAAAAATGTTAAAATTAAAATGTTGATTTTGGGGGCAGTTTTGGCCTGGGAACTCAGGGTTGGCATGCTGTTTCTATGGGGAATATAGGGTTGTGGGACATAATACTGTGGGAACTAAAGGGTAAGAGGGTTAAATATAAATCGTCTGGTGGACCAAAAATATATATATTTTTAAATAGCTAATTTAATTTATTCCACTAGGGGGCAGCAATAAACTCAAGGTCATAAACTCAGCTACTGACAATATGTTTGATTAGTGATTAATGATTAATGTTGTAACACTACAAAATGTGGAAGGGGGTGAATACTTATGCAAGACACTCTATATAACTAAACTGATTTTTTTTTTACCTACAATGATTAACACTCTTACAATCTTCCCCAGCCTATCAGAATCTTCTCCAGCAGCTGAAGAGCAGTGAGGTCACCTCAGGTGACTCCTTCTATGTCCGAGTGAACATGTCACTGGCAGGGGGCGGGACCGGGATGCTGTCCATCACCTGTAACACCATCCTGCACGTGACAGACAGTCACTACACCCGTGACGGTTACTGGTGGGCAAGCCACGTCCACGACTGCCAGCTGATGGACCAGAAGAGTGGGTGTGTGCCTAATTTCTACAGGTGGGACAGCAGCCATTTTAGATCGTACAGTACAGTGCAGTGTTTTATACAGAGGTTCAGGAACGTTCTGTTGTGTTTAGGGCACAGAAGCAGTTAATCAGAGCGATTGAGGATCTTTCCTTTCAACATAAAGCACCCAAAAAGGTAAAGTACTTCCTGTTTCAGGTTTTCTTGTTTCAAAGTGCTGACACTGGAGACTCCTTCCTTCTTTCCTTCCTCCTTAAATAATAAGCATCTTCTTTTATAAAAACTCATCATGTCACTGTTTTTTTTTGCAATCTGTTTATGTGGAGCTTCTACTGTACAAGGCTCTGTGAATGAGCTGTTAACATATTAGAACGATGTTCTAGATGTTCTGGAAAATGAATCAACACCTTCTGACCAGTCACAATCCAGAATTTAAATGTGCTGTGGTATAAATGGTGATAAAGACAGCATATCATCACCCCTGGAGCACACCATAGCTGCCAGTTTGGATTTTGTCTGATAGTTCATCTATTTAAAAAAAAATCTAAAATTTTTTTTTTTAAAAAAGGTCTCCATGGCAACCGTGGCTGTGTTGATGAGGCAGCATCAATAAATGATCTATCAAATCTATCAGGATGAGCCATATTGTTATCGTGGGAGCCTTTGAAGGATTGTTTTGTCTTATATTATAGTTAGGCAAAGTGCAATCCTATAATTCTCTGTGTGTGTGTGTGTGTGTGTGTGTATACACACAGGTGGAGAGGGAGCAGATGAAACAGAAGGCTGTGCGGATTGTCAGTACAGCACGACAGGGCAGGAACCCGTTGTGGGTCAGTGTGGAGGAAGACAGCGACACAAACTCACCAAGCAGTAAGAATGAGAGAGAGAGAGAGCAAGAGAGAGAGAGAGAGAGAGAGAGAGATAATAAAGTAATAAACACCACTTCAGTCACTTCATTCTTCTAATCCGGGTTTAAACCACTCTTCCTCCTTCTCCCTGCCCCCTGTTTTTACCCCTCAGATGACGGTAAGCCTGGCTCTATGAGCCTGATGCCCTACACGCTGGTGACCCCTCATTTCCCCCCTGTTTGTCGCCCTGTTCTCTTGCTTCCCACAATCCTCAGAGGCATCCTTCATAAACGACTGGCTGAGCAGAAGGGCTACCAGCTGTTTGAGCCAGGTACGGAAAATAAAAACGCTGTCCACTCGGCAAAAGTTTACATCTGTGCAAAATGTGAATTAAGCATAAAAAAAGCAAAAAATAGATAAATCAGTGTAAATACATAAACAGGAAACATTACTGTTAAAATATTAATCAACTCTAGTTAATGCCTGAAGGCATAGTAATGCGTTAAAAAGGGCACGAACAAACAAATAAATAGATGAATAAATACATAATAATAATAATTGTAATAATAATAATAAATGTTAAAATGTGTAAAAAATAATCAAACAGTTATTTGTTTGTTTGTTTGTTTGTTTGATTGTTTTTAAAGTGTTTTATATAAATAAATAGATGGAGAGATAGATAAATAAATACATAAACAAAGAGAACAACAATTTAAGTGCTTTAATATTTGTTTCTCAAAAAAACGCTGATAATAATGAATAAAAAATATTTTCCATGTAAATTATTTTAACATTTAACCCTGTCCTCTCCTGTTGTGTTCTATTGCTCCGGGTTTTCTCTTTAGATTTTTTTAGCAATATAATTTTTAAAAATTATTTTTAAATGACCAATATATCTTATTTTCCCTCGTTTTTTAATCAATATTTTATTTCAGCTTGAAATTCTGAACTCATAATGATGCTAAAGTCCATCTCTGGAAAAAAACAAAGCAAATCTCTAAAAATAATTTTCTGTTTATGAGAGGAAGTGATGCAACTGTGTACAATTTCATATAAAAAAAAACTGCATTGAGGAAAATAAAATGTAATTGATGGTGTTGAACTTCTCAGAGACTCTGAGTGCCTCTGAACACGCTGTGCGGATGCAGAAGGGCGAGGTTCTGGAGGAGTGTGAGCCGAACACACACTGCTGTTATACCGTGCAGGGAGTCGAGAAGATCATGAAACGCGTATGTAACTCCTTACACACACACACACACACACACACACACACACACACACACACAAACAATAACTAATGTTGCACAAAAACATCCTGTATCTCTGGACACAGCAGGTTTCAATACATTTATCACTGGAGTATACTACACTGTTACTCAGTACATTATTTAACACAGGAACTTTAATGCAACAACAAAAAAACTTCCCAGTGTGTAATGCTTTAGGGATCCTAGTCATTACTCCATACTCATTGTTTTTTATAACTTAAATTTCACTACTCCGTTTCAGCAGAATCTACAGCTTTACCACTGCATTCAAATTATTACTAGTTCCACAGAACAGAAAGATGAAGCCACTTTTGTAAAATGTAAACCACTGTTGTTTTACATTTGAAAGCAATATGGCAGTACACAGGGTGTCCCAAAAGTCTCCACACATACAGTAGAGGACAATGTTTGCCAGCACCTGAGTGGCCTATATGGATAGAAATGGACGAATCCTTCTGATGTTGTAAAGGAGAAACCGACATGAGCGTGTCAGATTAGCAATGTGAGAGGAAAAGGACAGGTGATTGTCCATGGTTACCCTTACGTTGTGTGCTGTAACCAAAGTTCTCCAGGAGAACATGAAAGAAATAGTAGTTGTTGATTAGCTAATAGTGAACTCCCGTGTTTATCTGTGTGCTATTACTTACTAATTCATTAATCAGAGTTTCTAGTTAGTTAATAGAAGTTACTAGAAAGTTAATATTGCATTATTCATTTCTTCCTGTGTAGTTAATCATTAATGACGCATCCGTATTCTAAAGTGTTACCCAATCTTCTTTTGTCAAAGGTGTTCTTAAAGTCTGTCTGAAAATATATATGAAACATTTCAGAAATTATTTTGCTAAAAAGCATTAATTTCCCCTCTGTTTTGGGACCCTCTGTGAAGAGTAATTGCTGTAAACAGTGCTCTGGTGAGGTATGTTCTGGTTTAAACAAGTCATTTTGTTTGTGTGTGTTTAGGGCACTCACTGTGTTCTCCCGCTGGGGTTGGATTGTGTACGGCGGCTGCATCGCGCTGGGATTTTCCCCATCATCATCTTCATTGCATCTACAGAACGTAGCGCTCGCAAATTAAAGTAGGCAACCTCGTACAAGACAGACGTTCCCGCTGTCCATTTGAATATTAAATCATTATTAAATATTCAACCTTATCCAAGAGAAACTGTGTTAGTGGTCAGCAACAAATAATGCGTCCCGACTTTAAATTTGTAACAGTATTTTATATATATATATGCACTACGCACTACATATTTTTATTTTTAGATCTATAAAATACTTACAAATGATGAACAAAAAATCTCTGAACCTGCAGTTGGGGCTTTAAGAAAAACCTCATCAGCAAATTTATATATTGTGATATGTACTGTATTATATTTTGTAAAGATATCTTCACACTAAAGTATTGTGAGCATCCTACTTCATGTAGTGTGAGAACATAAACCATACTGATTTTATCTAGTAAATTATTCATGTTTTTAAAGTATAGTGTCCCTGTCACTATACTGGGTTATTAGGCCCCACACAGACCACAGGGTGAGCACCCCTTGCTGGTCTCACTAATACAACTTCCAGCAGCAACCTTAGTTTTTCCCAGTAGGTCTCCCATCCAGCTATAGACCAGACTCAACTCTGCTTAGCTTCACTAGCAAACCAGACATGAACTGCAAGGAGATACACTGCTAGCCAGATTGCTTATTAGTGCACACTTTGTTCTAGGATCTCTAATGAATGTTTCTCATTTGTAAGTCGCTTTGGATAAAAGCATCTGCTAAATGAATAAATGTAAATGTAAATGAATGTAGAACCTCAAATAAGTTAAAACACAAACTACTTATAATTCTGTGTTGTTTCCCGCACACAGACACAAACTTCGTCAGAACTTCATCACAGAGACTCAGCTGCTCGAGTGTTCCTGGAGCGAGGAGCCTCTGCTGGACAAACTGCCCTGCTTGTACCGCACCGTTGCTCCTGAAAGCTGGAACGACAGCGCCGCTCTTCTGGACAACCTGCAGCGCATCGTCCAGGAGGAGCAGCGCAAAATTGTCTGGGTTGAGCCGGACCTCTGGTGATAAACACTCGGTCAACACTAAACTGCATTTAATGATATACAGAACATCAACAGCAGTGAAGGAGAAAAACAAAAACACTACAAAATACATTTTACTTTTTCACATCATCTGTAGGTCACATGACCATCAGGTGTCAAAAACAAGATGTAGATTCATGCTGAACGTATAGCAGTCTGGATTAAACAGAAACAGGTCATGTATGATGTTACACATCTTTGGTGTATGGTCCGTGAGGAATTTAGTTCTTGGTTAAGAATTATTATAAATAATGTTAATGTGTTCATTTCTGGTGTTGGTTTGGGGGCAAAACTGCACAAAAAAAAGTTAATGTATAAAATATTTGAAAAACAGCTTGCATCAAAAAAAAAAAAAGGCTCTGAGTTGAAGTGAAGTGGAAAAAGTTCACTAAAGTTTAACTTCTGGTGTTTAATATTTAATATTTTTCGGCCTCTCTCTTTAAGATGTAAATTCTTCTTGTCTTACTTCAATGACATATAGGTTATAAGGTTTTGCTAGCGTGCAGTAATCCCAGGAATGAGACGTGTGTGTCTGTGTGTATGTGCATGTATGTGTGTGTGTGTGTGTGTGTGTGTGTGTGTATGTGTGTGTGCATGCATAGCAGGGATTCCCCCCTCATCATACCTAAATTTGTCCCAAACTTCATTCCAGCATGACACACACTCTTGATGCTGTTCGATTGTGCTGATAGAGTTAAATTCCAGAATTTGTCCCAATCTGAAGGTTCTTCTAACGCTCCTCATGTTGATCTAATTTAAACTGTATTAAAATATTTCCACCATCATCATCATGTCTAATTGAATATCTGGACATGTCTGCTGGATTTAGTGTTCCTTTTTTTTTTAAAATTTATTAATTAAATGTGGTGTGTGTGTGTGTGTTTACTTTATTGTAGTATGTAATAAACCTGACAGCTCTAAACAGATCTCAGTTTACACAGTTTTCTCCTTATATTCTTCTTTGGTCATATACTATAGTATAGGTTATAGTTTTGTGCAATTTTTTTAATGTTAATTGTGTACATTTGCAGAATTTATGTGTAATTTCTATTATTGCATACACTACAGTATTGTGTTCAGAAAACATATTAAAGCCTTATATTTTTTTCCACAACTAATATTGTATATATTTTCATATATACTCGTACTATACATATATACACACAGTGGCCTGCTGATTACAGAGTAGAATCACACACACACACACACACACACACACTTTTTATTTTGCTGAAGACAAACTCATTTTAGGTATTTTATTATAATTAGCTCAGTTATAATTAGTCCAAAAAGAATTTTAAAAAATCTATTTTCCAAATGCACAAATGGATTTATTGAATACAAATTTATTTGTATGAAATAATATTTTATATAAAAAAGTTGTAAGAGATGTGGATACTTCCTTAAATGTTTAGCTTGTTAAATAAAGAAGTACATCATTAGCACATTTTGTCAGAGTTTATGCTGAGTTTATTGCTCTATTTTGCCACTTGATGGAATAACAGAGCTCTTTTTTAAATATTATTTTTGATTAATTCAGTTTGACTTAGACCATTTTAGTTTACATAAATCACAGATCCTATGTTCACTGGGTGGGCCGGACTACACCCTTCGATATGTTTGACACCCGTGATTTGTGTTGATTTTTCTGGGTTACTGATCGGAAGGTCAGTGGTTCAAGCCCCAGCACTGCCAAGCTGCCACTGTTGGGCCCTTGATCAAGGAGCTTGACCCTCTCTGCTCCAGGGCTACTGTATCATGGTTGACCCTGCGCTCTGACCCCAACTTCCTGACATGCTGGGATATGCGGAGAAAAGAATTTCACTGTGCTGTAATGTATATGTGACAAAATAAAGGAATCTTCTGCAGTTATAGCTAATATAAAGAATATCACAGTAACATGTAATGAGTAATTTTCTATCTCAAATATTTTTGGATACCAATCAAATCTCGTCTGTTTAAAAAAAAGCTCATTGTGATGTTTTCTTTAGCGTTGTAACCAAAATAAAGTGTAAAACTAAAGAAGGCCTCAGATCCTTCAGTGCTGTTTTCTTTCTATCTATCTGTCTATCCATCCATCCATCCATCTATCTATCCGTCTATCCATCCAACAATCTATCTATCTATCTATATAATAAAGTAGAGATCATTAACAAATCATCCATTTTATCTAGCTGTAAATTACAGAATTGATATTCTCATTGTTTTGTTGATTCTATCATGTTTACATAAAAAAATGGACTGCTCTGGTTAGACAAACTTCTAAAAAGTGAACATTCCAGTCTAGGAAGACGATAAGAAAGTGATGAATAAGAAAGTGTGCATGTAACATAATGTCTGCCCCCTGTGTTCACCGTAAAACTGCATATATACGCTCAAAACCCTCCTCCGAAACTACTGAGATCCGCACCTCTGTGTGCTGACGCATTGCAAAAGAAGGCTGTTGGATCTTCTGCTTTTCTGGTTTTAGAGAATCACGTGTGCGCTCATAATGCGTATTTACGGTCATTGTGATTCGTGCGCTCCAGAAGTGAGGAAACGAAACCTAAAGGCGACGCTGTGTTTGGAGTTCACTGCGCTGTACCGAAGATCTTCATTAAGCTGTAAATTCTGTAAGTAAAGCTGAACATTTCAGCGTTTACACCTAATATGTTAGTCTTACTCTCTTTATAAATGATTAGAGGAACATAGAGGTTAATTTTATTAGAAATACGCGCCGTCATTCGGCTCACTTCCTCAAATTTCGTTTTGAATTCAGAGAATTTAGGCGAGTCTTTAAACACACATTCATTTCTTTACTTACTCATGCAGTTGTGCTTGTACACTTTTACCTCTGTTTTTTATCTGATTTCTGTTTTATTCACACGACATTTTGGCTTATTTTTTCAAGCCTGATCTTATATACTGTCCCCTGTTGGAACAGCAAGGCCAGTTTTATTTGTTTTTGTTATACACGGAAGACATTTGGGGTTGAGGTCAAAAGATGAAGATTAGACAACCAGAAGTCCCGTAAATTAGAACATGGCACATTTTGTTTGAACCCATCATTTTTTCCAAGTTATAAAAAATACTGTATCATGTAACTGACAGGTGTTTCTTATTATCCAGGTGTGTTCTGCTTGATTGATTGTTTAAATAATGAATGGCTCTGAATATCTACTCTCGGGTTTCTCTCAAGCCCTGGGTTTCACCTGTGGACACTGTATATGTTGTTAAAAAAGGATAAACCAACATGTAGACCAGAGAGCTGTCTATGGGAGGGAAACAAGCCATTATGAAGCTGAGAAAAGAGAGACAATCTATCAGAGCCAAAAACAACAGCTAGTGACATCTTCAACAACTTCCACAGGGCAGGGGTGAAGGTATTACAATCCACCGTATACAAAAGACTTATAGACATTTAAAAATGCAGAAATATAGAGGCCATACCTCAAGATGCAAAAAAGTGGAAGGTTTTAGACTGGCCAAACCAGTCACTAGCCTTTAACCCAGTTGAGCAGCATTTCACCTCCTGAAGACGAGACTGAAGGGAGAAACTCCCCGAAACCAACAACAACCAAAAGAGGCTGCGGTAAAATCCTGGAAAAGCAACACAAAAGAAGAAACCAACAATATAGTGGCAGTTATTGCAAGCAAGGGATATGTAACTAAATATTAAGTGTTATTTACGTTTAAGACTTTCTGTTCCAATACATTTGCTTACCTAAAAATTGGGTGGTCCGTCAACCAAAAGGTGCCATGTTCTAAGTTGTTCAACACATCTAGATATAGATGTAAATAACAGGAAATAAAAGCTGAATTCCTGAACTCTTGTCTCATCTCCATCCTTTGATCTCAAACCCAAATGTCTTTGGTGTATAGCACAAACACATGAATAGGCCTTGCTGTTCCAATAGTTTCAGAGGGGACTGTATGTTCATTTACAGCCTTGCTGTACATTACAGGAGCAGAGCACAATGTTCAATATTGACTTAAATCTTCACATTTGCGGTATGAAAATAGAAAAGAAGTTGTTTCTTTTTATACTATACTCATATTGTATTTCTATTATATGTGGATAATATTAGGAGTTAAAACAAAAAAATAGTTTAAATCCAGGCTCATGGTGAATTAACTGCAAAATTTTGTTCATATTAATAACAAAATATTCCTGAAAGATATTTCTTATAAGTTTTACCATCTCCATTTGTTCTTATAATATTGTGTGTGATGCGTTCTATTCGATTGGATTAGATTTACTAGTTTTTTTCTAGGTGTTTCTCTTGAACGTAGAAAACATCTCAATTCATGCAGTGATGATTTTCTAATGAACTTGAACTTTCTTAACGAAACGTTGTATTTCGTTTCATCCAGAACAAGAATGCAAAGCCAGCTTTTTTACGAGTGTATTTTGGTTTCAGTCTCTGTGCTGTTTACGTTTCAGCTTCTGACTTAAGTTTAATTTCTGCATTTCTCCTGCAGGCTCGAGCATCTCTCACATCCTTCATCATGGCAGAAGTGACAGACAGTGTGGCTCTGCTGAGCCTCGAGGATGATCTGACCTGCAGCATCTGCTTGTGTCCTTTTGATGAGCCGGTGAGTCTGAACTGTGGTCACAGCTTCTGCCGCGGGTGTCTCGAAGAGACGTGGAACAGTGCAAGCTCCTACTACTGCCCGCACTGCCGTGCACACTACCTCACCAAGCCAGATCTGAAGAAGAACACGGTGCTCAGTGCGGTGGTCGACACCTTCAGGGCCAAAGCTGGTACTGGAGCAGGGTTAGACGGAGGTCCAGATGCTGGCTTCGGTGCTGCTGGTGTGCCACGCTCGCCACGTTACGAGCCCAAGCCCATCATGTGCGACATGTGCAGCGAGGCCAAGGCAGTGAAAACGTGTCTGACTTGCATCACATCGTTCTGCGCAGAGCACGTGCGCCCTCACCTGGAGAACCCGCTGTTCCGTGCGCACGAGCTGTGTGAGCCGCTTGCCGACCTCGCGGAACGGCTGTGTCCTGAGCATGGGAAGCTGATGGAGTTCTACTGCGCACGCCACGAGAGGAGCATCTGCAGCAGCTGTTTGCAGCAGAGTCACAAGGAGTGTGGATTCTCCACTCCCAATGAACAGCGCATGAAGATAGAGGTGCCGTGTCAAATTTAAAAAAAAAATGAATGACTAAGTCTTAAAACTCCACCCTGATCGATTTGTATATAAAGCCTTCTAAATAGCATGCAATCATCAACTATATCCACGGTTGATTTTTTTGTTAGGAAATTCTGACGTTTCCTACATTACCCACAATGCCGTTCGACGGTCTGCTGATAGTGGTTTGGTGAGATTTAGCCCTGTCTAAAGAGAGAGATGCAGCGGCACTTTACTACTTTAGTCTGACATCATTGGAAACTGAAACGTGACCGAGAAAAGACGTTTTTAGGAGCTAACAGGGAAACCCGATTCTTTGAGATTGTTGACAGGAATAACGAGACTGATAACACCAGAATCAGTAAACACATCAGTGCAGTATAAACAGATTAGCTGAGTTGCGGGGTGGAGTTTGGCTCATCATATCTTGATTTGAATCTGTAGTGTTGTCACCGTGTGAATTTTGTTTGTGTTGGTTTGAACAGTCTGAACTGCGGGACAAGCTGAACATTCTGGACGGGAAAACGGAAAAGAACCAGCTGGTCATAACGCAGATGAGGGAGCAGCAAGCTAAGCTCAAGGTCAGTGTGTGTGTGTTTGTGTGTGTGAAACGTTCTGTATGTTTTGTACAAAGCTCATATTTACTCACTCATATATCAGTGGTATTATTAGTGGGTGTTCCCTGTTTATTACTTATCCTCCTAGTGTGTGTGTGTGTGTGTGTGTGTGTGTGTGAGAGAGAGAGAGAGAGAGAGAGAGAGGGAGAATTGTTGAGCAATTGTTGATTTTCTGTGACGAAATGTCACATTGCAACAAACAGGAGGAATGAGAAGGCTCTTTCCCCTAAACAATGACTAACCAATCATAGCTTAGCAACAGTAACCAAGGACAAGCTTTACTCTTGACACTTTGCTCCTTTATGCCTTTTTATTGTTGTAGCCCCTAGCCAACACAGGAAATATTTGTAATAATATATTTAATAACCAAAAATTGCGTCTATTCAATTGTCCCATAATGGTTAAGGACAGCGTACTTTGCGTGAGTGCAAGCAGGGACTCCGGCAATACTAGCTATGACAGAATAACTAAGGGAGAGCCAGAAGGTAACACAGACATGAGGCACCCTGGGGCATAAGGCAGCCAGCCACTCCATCATCAGGCGGGGGGGCCTTTAGCATCCAAACATCCCAGTTCACCACAACACTCTATGCCCGTGAGCCCTCTAGTGCTACTCCCTTACCTAAGAAAAAAAACTTCACAAAAAGCCTTTTTTTCAGCCTGGACTTAAACACTGAGACTGTGTCTGAGTCCCGAACACTAATTGGAAGGCTGTTCCATAACTGTGGGGCTTTGTAAGAGAAAGATCTTCCCCCTGCTGTAGCATTCACTGTTCAAGGTACCAACAAATAGCCTGCACCTTTTGATTGAAGTAGGTGTGGCTGATCGTAAAAGACCAAAAGTTCACTCACGTACTGTGGCGCAAGACCATTCAGTGCTTTATTGGTCAATAGTAGTATTTTATGATTAATGCAAAATTTTACTGGGAGCCGATGCATCATCATATCATATGGCCATATATGCCTGGTCATATCTTCTGGTTCTAGTTAGGACTCTTGCAGCTGCATTCTGGACTAACTGGAGCTTGTTTATGCTCCTACTGGAACAACCAGACAGTAAGGCATTAGAATAATCAAACCAAGAGGTGATGAAAGCATGAACTAATATTTCTACATCATGTAGTGACATTATATTTCTTATCTTATCAATATTTCTGAGATGAAAGAAGGCTATCCTTGTAATACTATCTACATGAGTGTCAAATGAAAGACAGGTCAATAATCACTCCAATGACTTTTACTGCTGTACATGATGAAACTGAAAGGCAGTCCAGAGTGACTATGTGATCAGAAGGCTTACTTCTAGCTGCATGTGGTCCTAGTACAAGTACTTCTGTCTTGTCAGAATTAAGAGAAGGTAAAAGGAAGTTAATAAGCATCCAGTGACTAATGTCATTGTCGTTTAATGTCGTTCATCTGCCTTTGCTGAAACATACAGCTGTGTGTCATCAGTATAACAGTGGAAGCTAATTCCATGTTTAAGGATAATTTGACCCAGAGGTAGCTTATATAAAGAAAAGAGTAGTAGGCCTAAAACAGAACCTTGCGGAACACCAAACTTTACCTCAGTATGCATAGAGAAGTCACCATTTACATCAACAAACCGATAACGATAAGTCAAATAAGACCTGAGTCAGGAGAGGGCCGTTCCCTTAATGCCAACAACAAGGAGAATAGAATGATTAATGGTGTTAAAAGCAGCACTAAGGTCAAGCAACACAATGATCCAAGGCCACTAGTAGGTCATTTACCACTTTAACCAGTGCTGTCTCTGTGCTCCGATGAGGCCTAAATCCTGACTGATAAATTTCATGAATGCTATTCCTATGTAGGTATGCACATAGCTGCTCACTTCACCCTCACACCATGTCGTATATCCCTGAAATGTTATTTTCTTATATAATATACAGATGAGGTCATAAGTTTACATACGCCTTATAGAATCTGTAAAATGTGAATAACATAAAAAAAGAGGCATCATAAAATGAGGTTTTTTTATTTAGTGCTGCCCTGAATAAGCTATTTCGCATAACAGATGTTTACATATAGTCCACAATACACAATAATAACTGAATTTACAGAAATGAACCAGTTCAAAAGTTTACATATGCTTTATTCTTAATACTGTGCGTTGTTACCTGGATGATCAACGACAGTGTTTGTTTTGTGATAATTTATTTTTTTCTTCCGCATATTTGCCCCTTTTCCAACATTGGCTATATGATGTTGAGGTCCATCTTTTCACACAAAGGTGCAAACATTCATTGATTCTCAAGAAGGGAACACGATACATTAAGAGCCAGGGGGGTGTAAACTTTTGAACGGGATGATTGTTGTGTAAACTGTTATTATTTTGTCTTCTGTTAAACATGTAAATATCTTATATAGGTTCTGAAGGGCAGTGCTAAATGAAAAATAAGATTTAAACAAAATAATAATTTATACAGATGATCCAAAAGTTTACACCCCCCTTGCTCTTAATGTATCGTGTTGCCTTCTTGAGCATCAGTGACTGTTTGCACCTTTTGTAATAGTTGTGTACAAGTCCCTCAGTTGTCCTCAGTGTGAAAAGATGGATCTCAGCATCATATAGTCACTGTTGGAAAGGGGTCAAATATGCAGAAGATGCTGGAAAATGCTAAGAATGTGCAGGACCTGGGGGATTTTTCTTAGCCACAGCCAGCTTATAAAAAGAACTGCAGTCTAGCTGATGGCTAAGAGCCCTCTGGTGTTTCACTGCAGGTGTCGCGGCAACATTCTTGAAGTTCTTGGGTATCGCTTATAAGCTTCGTGTTCCTTCAAAGCGCATTGTCCAGACTTCAGTAAGTGGACCATGTACCATAATTAGTTCCATGTGTTCAATGTAGTGGTGTTTTGGTCGTAGTTTAAAATCAGGGAAGGTTGCCAATAATTGCCAGGTTGCCAGTAAATTGAGGTGCCATAATTAATTCAACAATGTCTTTGAGGAGCATGAGTATTTCCCATGTGTTGTCACCCAGAACAATGTAATGGCCAATAAGCCAAGGTAAAAGCCTAATTAGACACCGGTTGTCATGGCCATTTCCCCCCAAGTGTGCTCTTGGTGGAGCAGCCCTTTCAAATCATATAATTCTATTTCTTTGCCACCAGGACTTTGATTCAAAGAGACATCTCTACTGGGACTATTCCCTCTAAAACATCATGCAGTATTTCAGGGAGATAATTACCAATGAGAAGAAAATGCTCCAAATTTGTTATGAGTGGGCATTGTCGTCTCACACCTATGTTTCTACCCAAATTTGGATCCTGCAAAGATTCTTGCACCTGCTTGTTTTGTGTGTATCTCTCTCTCTCTCTCTCTCTCTCTGAGTTGAAGTGCACCAGTTCATACCTCTTGGAGCTCTCATAAAATCCTGCAAGAGAGTGGGCACCAAGGTTATCTGCTGACACAGAGCACTGTTCCTTTAACAGTTTTACCAAGCTACTCAGTGTAGACCCGATGCTATTCGAGAGAGGCTAAATCGCGAAGAAGTGTGTACATACTTTTGTTGCAGTGTTGCACAAAAGAGCAAGCTGAATGGAGCTTAGCGTTGATCTCTATTTGCAGTGACCCATTTGTCTATTTGTAAAGATCACACATCTGATGATCTAATTTCTTTTAGATTTCCTAAAGGGTTAGCCACTTCAGAATCATCAATGTACAGGCCCAGGGTGATTGTGTATTCATCACAACTAATACACAAACGTCAGTTCAAACAGCCCAATCAAAATCTTCCTTGTGTTGCGTTCCACTCAGCCTCTGTAGTTGTTAATCTTCTTCAGCTTACTGCCATTTACAGCGGACTAAAATAAGCTCAGTTAAATTGATCAGATAAAAAAAAAAAAATCAAATAGAATGAGAGAAATCGTGCAAATCAGACACCGAACTCAAAAAAATCTAGTAATACAGTGAAAATGTTAGGGTTTTTGTTTATTCTAATGAATTAATTTGGGTTAAAACAAATTCAGGGAAAACTGTGCAGTGTCTCACATTAAAATGTATATCATTCTACATTTCCCTCCCTGCCATGCTGGAATATATCCACATCATCCACATGATTTTGTTATATCGTTTTAGTGTTACACTGCCAAGAGATTGTACTGTTATGAATGTAGCATTAATCTTTAAGGTATGTCCCATAATTAGAAATTTTAATTACAATAGTTGATATGCTAGGCACAAAAATGTCTGATGTAGAAATAGTAACCAGTGAGGGGCGGGGCTTAATGTTGATTGCATGAAGGTGATCACACGACTTCTACAAATTGTTTGTGATTATAAAGCGTCACAGGAAGCATCCAGAACAAGTTGCATGTTCGGCTGGTTGCGTGTGTTTTCCTGTCGCTGACTGATGTTGCATTCCCCTGCAGGAAATGGCGGTGGTGCGTAAGCGCGCTCTGGAGGCGGAGTATCAACAGATTCGGGAGATGTTGCAGAGGGATGAGCGAGAGGCCTTGGACAGTCTAGATAAAGACCTGGAGAGCGGCATCACCAAGCTCAACGCCCTCATGAAGAAATTCAACCAGAATATCGACAAGATGAGCTCCACCAGAGCTGAGATCAACAACCTGCTGGCCAAATCCCACTCTCTGGACTTCTTACAGGTGAGCACCTGGGAACACTGACCAAGGGAATTCTGGGAAAAGTTGACTAGGTGGCTATAAGCAGGTAATAATCACCAGATGAGCCAAAAGCAGGTAATTTTAACCAGTTAATTACAGTAATTATGACCAGGTGAGCTGTGTGTAACTAGCTGGTCATTATAGTCTGTTATTTACAGTAATGGGACATTATAACCAGTTAATTACACAAATGGGTCATTATAACTAGTTAATTACACTACTTATGACCAGTTGAGCTGTGGCTAATTATGACCGGGTCTTTATAACCAGTTAATTACAGTAATGGCCGTTATGACCATTTAATTATGGTAATTAAAACAAGAAGAAGTATTTATATATATATATATATATATATATATATATATATATATATATATATATATATATATATATATAGATAGATAGATAGATAGATAGATAATTTTATATAGATAGAAAAAAAACAGCTAAAGACCCACCTCTTTCGTGAACACTTAGCTAACCCATAACTTGCCCCTCCCCCCTTTTATATAAAAAATAAATAAATACAATTCTTCACTTACTCTGGCCTTACATCTCTACTCTGCGCACTTTGCTTCTCTAGAACTCAGTTAAAAGATCTTGTATGGTTGCACTACTTGTATTGTTCTCCGTTTGATATATATCGCTTTGCTTGTATTTCCTCATTTGTAAGTCGCTTTGGATAAAAGCGTCTGCTGACTGAATAAATGTAAATGTAATCATGAACCACTACCTAATAACAGGTAATTATGAGCAACTGAGTTTTGGAGTAAATATGATGGTGAAATTCTGACTGGATAACTATTGAAATAATGTTAATTAAACTTTAGGTTATTAAATATGGTAACTCTGGTAACTATGACCAGATGAGCTTTGGGTAATTTTGACTGGGTAATTATGGTAAATATAACTAGCTAGTTAATTATGATTAATGATAAATAATCATATAATTTTTGTATCTATGAAGAGACAATATAATTCTGACCAAGTGATTATGTTAATTAAGACTGTTGGATAGGTAATTCTGACCAGGTGAGGTTAAGGTTAGTTGTAAATGTATAATTATGAAAGGGTAGTCCTTCTATACTGTATGTGAGAAGGTGAACTATGAGCAGGTAATTGTGATAATATGGTTAATATGGAGATTATAATAATTCATGTACTTAGAGTCACTTTGGGGTGATCAGCAGCTAACAGTCACGGAGAGAAAAACGATCTGTTTATCATTCGTTGGGTGTATATGCATATGCAAATATGTAAATTGCACGGCTTTTGCATTTTTATTTTTTGTTTGGTGATGCAACTGATGTCAAAGACGGGAAGGTCAGACACGGAAGCCGTCAACATGAAATAGCTGGATTATAAGAAAAGCAAATCTTTCGGAAATATGATTGCCCATCTTTGCTGTAGGCGTCTGTGGAAATGCCCTCTGTGGTGAACTTTGACCCTTACTCCCCACGAATCAACCTGGACTCCAAGCGTGTCATCGCATACCACTCCAGCATCATTGGCCTGAAGGAGCAGATTAATAAAATTCTGCGTGAGCCCGTGGACAACAGGATTTCCCTCCTCAAACCAGGTGTGTGTGTGTTTAAGGAAAGTTGTGTGTGTTTGTTATTTGTATTGTTCTGTAATTGCATGTAAGTGCATGCATAGAGCTCTGACATTGAAATGCTTTACAGATTTGGTAAAGCCGGTTCCTGGTGAAGGTGAGACGAGTGAAACACAGAAAAGTGAAACACAGAAAAGTGAAACACAGAAAAGTGAAACACAGAAACGTGAAACACAGAAAAACAAAATCGGTAAAAATCTGATTTGATGAAATCTCCATTAAAGGTGGTGGTTAATGATTAGACTAACATAATCATGGCTGATCCTGATGATCTCACTGTAGGTTCCTCTCCCTCATGAAAAGTATTGTTGAATACTGATATAATCGGAGGTGAAGGAATCAAACTGTCTTTCTTAAGAAGCTACTTTTAAAAAATTCAATATTTCAAGGCCATGGTTTTATCTTAGTGTTTTGGTGTGTTTTAGGTGCTGCTGGAGCTTCGGTTAATCTGCCAAACCCGAGGGAAACTGGTGAGCGTTACGATAAATAATAATCACAGTAATAGCAATTATAAATATAGCGGCAAGCAGCAATCCGTGGGATCCAAGCACTCGTCGCAAATAGCGCCCATTGTGGCCAGTTCTGTCTAAATTAAATAGAACACTATAAATAGAGATTAACGTACTATTCAAGTTTTGTGACAGTAGCTCAATGCTGAAAGCTGACAGGCCAACCTTGTTTTAAGTAAACTAGCTGTCACTAGAAATCTACTTACAGATTAGCACAATAATGGAGTACACCTAATTTCAGCTCAAAATTTCAGAATTGTTCTGTAATTGCATAAGTGCATGCGTGGAGCTTGAAATGAAATGCTTTCAGACTTATGGTTCCTGCGGTATCTATTTGAAAGTAGCCCTGCCCCCATCCATAACCAGACCCCAGTGTTTGCAGATATCATTCCAAATTTTGTCCTGAACCATCCATTTACGTTTCATGCAAACGTATCCATTACATCATGAGATACAGCAGGGTTGAGTAAATTAATTAGTGAAATGTGGCGGCCATATTGTTAAACATGTTTTTGGCCACTAATACTTTTCAGATTCAACCCAGTGGTTTGACACCAATTTTGTAAAGATAAGACAAATATCCTAGGACTAGGTTTTGCATAATATGCAGATGATTGAAAATGTGAGTGGGCGGGGCTAAATGCTCCCAAGGGCAAATGAGGAGGAAGAAGAGGTTTATTTTTAAGTCATGAAGCAATGAGAATTTCCAGCCACTGTTTAATACTCTCTGTTAATGTTTACTGAACTCCATGTGACCAACATGTGAGGGGTGGACACACCATCTCACGTGTGGAACTTTTACCGCTAATTTATTTCAAATAAATTTCTAATTTATTTCTTATCACCGGATACCAGCATGTAGGTAAAACACCACATTTATGATAAATG
This sequence comes from Ictalurus furcatus, assembly GCF_023375685.1. Taxonomy (NCBI): domain Eukaryota; kingdom Metazoa; phylum Chordata; class Actinopteri; order Siluriformes; family Ictaluridae; genus Ictalurus; species Ictalurus furcatus. Next base: position 12,325,309 of record NC_071266.1, read on the forward strand.
TATTGTTTTTATCCACACCGGACTCAAGGTTCTACCCCGAGTGAAGACCCCCAAACCCCGAACTCCGGATTTCAGCCCAAGGGTGGTCCTGGAGGAGCGAGGAGGAAACCTCAGCCGAGTAAGACGAAGAGGACAATCATCCTGCATTGTTCAGGCTTCCTTAAAAATTTAAGAACACATTGATCCTACAGAGCAAAACTTTCTGCAGTGTGTTGTTCAGATCTTTTAACATCTGTTTTAAAGGAGACAAAAGGGAGAACCGAGATCACAAAGATCACAAAGAGCACAAAGATCACAAAACAGAAAGTAAGTCCAAGTAGGAGGAAAAACTCAAATACTATGAACAAAAGTCATCGTTAAAAAAAGCACAGAATTGTAAAAGTACTGAATTTTGTTTGTTCCAGTGAGTCCGAGACATATTTTAAAATAAAGCTGCACTGGTTTGTTAAAGCACAACCCCCACCCCAGATGATCCACCCATCTCTGCAGAAAGTTTTAGCATGATTCCAAAAGAGCAATAAATCCAAATCCTCGATTAGAAAAACACATCCATCAGCAATGTTCTTGCTTTTAATCACCATCAATGCTTCTTTGATTAGAAGCAGGAGATTTTTACATTTGAGCAAAATCATACATTAGGATTGGGTTTCAATTTTTCAATTTTTTTAATTTTATTTTATTTGTATAGCGCTTTTTACAATAGACATTGTCTCAAAGCAGCTTTACAGAAATATCAACATGGTATACAGATATGAAAGGTGCGAATTTATCCCAACTGAGCAAGCCACTGAGTGGCGATGGTGGCAAGGAAAAACTCCCTAAGATGTTTTAAGAGGAAGAAACCTTGAGAGGAACCCGACTCAGAAGGGAACCCATCCTCATCTGGGTAACAACAGATAGTGTGAAAAAGTTCATTATGGATTTATATGAAGTCTGTATGGCCTTAGGAGCAGCCGTAGTCCCAGCAGTCTGGAATTAGAGAAGATTTGAGCTCCATCCAGAGGCAGAAAGGATCTGGATCTCTAGTATCTCCATAAATTCATGTGGGGCTCGGCGAAAGGAGAGAGGGAGAAAAAAGATTATTATGACTGCGAAGTAGTAGAACAGAATCTATTCAGGGTAGGCTTGAGTAAACAAATACGTTTTAAGCCTAGACTTAAACACTGAGACTGTGTCTGAGTCCCGAACACTAATAGGAAGACTGTTCCATAACTGTGGGGCTCTATAAGAGAAAGCTCTTCCCCCTGCTGTAGCCTTCACTATTCAAGGTACCGTCAAATAGCCTGCATCTTTTGATCTAAGTAGGCGTGGCGGATCATATAAAACCAAAAGGTCGCTTAGATATTGTGGCGCGAGACCATTTAGTGCTTTATAGGTTAATAAAAGTATTTTATAGTTAATGCGAGATTTTACTGGGAGCCAATGCAGTATTGATAATATCGGTGTGATATGGTCGTACCTTCTAGTTCTAGTTAGGACTCTAGCAGCTGCATTCTGGACTAACTGGAGCTTATTTATATTCCTACTGGAACATCCAGACAGTAAGGCATTACAGTAATCTAATCTAGAGGTGACGAATGCATGAACTAGTATTTCCGCATCATGTAGTGACAATATGTTTCTTATTTTAGAAATATTTCTGAGATGAAAGAAGGCTATCCTAGTAATATTATCTACATGAGCATCAAATGATAGGCTGGAGTCAATAATCACTCCAAGGTCTTTAACTGCTGCACATGATGAAACAGAAAGACCATCCAGAGTAACCATGTGATCAGAAAGATTACTTCTAGCTACACGTGGGCCTAATAAAAGTATTTCTGTTTTATCAGAATTAAGTAGAAGGAAGTTAGTTAACATCCAATGTCTAATGTCCTTTACACAATCCTCAGCTTTACTAAGCTTCTGTCTGTCCTCTGGCTTCGCTGAAACATACAACTGTGTATCATCAGCATAACAGTGGAAGCTAATTCCATGTTTACGAATAATTTGACCTAGGGGTAGCATATATAAAGTAAAGAGCAGTGGGCCTAAAACAGAACCCTGTGGAACTCCAAAAGTAACCTCAGTACGCATGGAGAATTCACCATTTACATCTACGAACTGATAACGATCGGTCAGATAAGACCTGAGCCAGGAGAGGACTGTTCCCTTAATACCAACAACATTTTCTAATCTATCAAGGAGAATAGTGTGATCTATAGTATCAAAAGCTGCACTAAGGTCGAGTAACACAAGCAGAGAGACACAACCCTGATCGTAGGTCAGTAGAAGGTCATTTACTACTTTAACTAATGCTGTCTCTGTGCTATGATGAGGTCTAAACCCTGACTGATACATTTCATGAATGTTATTCCTATCTAAGTACGAGCATAACTGCTTTGCTACAACCTTTTCTAAAATCTTAGAGATGAAGGGGAGATTTGATATTGGTTTCATGTCCAAAGAAAGAAAGAAGAGGAATTGAAGAGAAGAAAAAAGAGGAACAGAAGGAAATAATGGGGAGAAACAAACAAAAAGAAAAGTACTAGAAAGATAGAAAGAAATAGGAACATGAAAAGAGAGTATAGAAAAAAGAAAGAGAGGTGAGGAATTTAAGAAAATATGGGAAGAAACAAAAAAACAAGAAAAAAAAACAGAAGGGAGGGAAGGAAGGAAGAAAAAGAATGAATGAATGAATGAGGGTTCCAGTAACAGTGTTTAGACCCCTGATGCCTTGAGGTTCACATCCATGGAATTAAAGAAGAAACAAAATGTAAGAAGGAAAAAAGAAAAAGGTAGAGAGAAAATGAAAGTTTTAGTAACATAAAAAAAGAAAGAATGAAGGTAAAAAAAGAGGAACAGAAAGAAAGAATGAATGAAAGGAGCAACATTAAAAGGGGGACAGAAGGCAGGAAATACATTGATTGATTTATTGGTTGATTGGTTGATTAATTGATTAATTGATGAGTAATGAGCTCATGATTGTGTTGTGTTCATGTGTTTGTGTTCTCTGGGGGTTTTTTCTGTCCCGAAGGGAGAAAAGGTCCTGGCAAAGGAATGAATCCGGCATTGTCCAAGAGCATGGAATTTCTGGATAATCTGAATACAAGACCTTTTGTTGCAGGTAGGAACAAGAGTGCTCATGTTGCGTACAGTTAACAGGCAAACAGACAACCAAGAAACTACACTCTGCAATTAGGAGAAAAAAAACCTGAGACGTCAAAGAACCCTACGTAGAGCAGGCTGCGGCCGCTAAGAGCACAAATCCTAGTGTACTACAGCTGTAGTATACTTAGATTACATGGTTTCAGACATAACCAGTGCTATGGTTCTGAATCTATGATAAAATTTCACTAAATTTCACTGTCATTTTCTTAATGAAACTTGAAGGAACCATTTAAAAATAAATTTAACAAAATAAAATGAACCATTTAAAAAAAAATGCAAACTCTGTTATGCTCATCCAAATCTTGAGCATATACGAGTTTCTTTTCCAAAGCTGTATTGGAAAGACTGAAGGTTACTCTTCTTTAGTCATGTGATTGGTCATGTGACTCATGTGACTGTGTGAGTTGTACTGATAAAAAAAACGATAAAGTGCAGTGTATCATTAAGTTCTGCTTTTTTATGTCAGAAATTTTTTGTCAAAATGAATTTTGATCGCTTTCATTGAGTCGTTTATTTGGATGTATATTTTTTGATTAACATGTTTTTTGTCTCTAGCTCCAGTCGATATGAGTTCAGCAACCATCGGCGCTGCTACGAGAAGCGAACTGTTGAAGTGTGAGTGACTCAGAACGAAATAATTCACCTGTGTTTGTTTTTTTCTGATCAAATACAGATGTGTACGAATTAAAGCTCGTGTGTGTGTTAATCCAGATGCCGCCACGCTCACCTTTGACTTCCGGACAGCGCATAAACGAGTGGCGCTCTCTGAGAACAACACCAAGGCGTCCGTATCGGACGAGCCGTCTCCGTATCCAGACATCCCTCCTCGCTTCACCGTGTGCTCACAGGTATTAAACTGTAACATCACTTGACGGTGGCTTGGCAGTTAAGGCTCTTGGTTATTGATCGGACGGTCGGGGGTTCAAGCCCCAGCACTGCCAAACTGCCACTGTTGGGTTAGGATTAGGTACCCTAACCCTCCAGGGGTGCTGTATCACGGCAGACCCTGTGCTCTGACCCCAACCTCCTAACATGCTGGGATATGCGAAGAAAAGAATTTCAGTATTGCTGTAATGTATATGTGATCAGTAAATACTCATTATCATTATAACAATTAACAGCTGACTCTGATCAAGTTATTAGATAGAATGTCCATAACGCGTACTTTATATACGTCACTTCCTGTTTTTTTTCCTTGCAGGTGCTCTGCGGTCAGGGCTTTTCTCGCGGCCGCCATTACTGGGAGGTCAAAATGAGCAGCAATAACTTCTGCGGCTTGGGTCTGGCATATGCCTCCATCGATCGCAAAGGTCCTTCCAGCCGCCTGGGCCGTAACGCCCAGTCCTGGTGCATCGAGTGGTTTAACATCAAGCTTTCAGCATGGCACAACAGCAGCGAGAAGGTGCTGGCCAACCCGAACCCGAGCCGCGTAGGCGTCCTGCTGGACTGCGATAACAGTACTGCTATCTTCTACAACGTACAGGACCGTGCGTACCCCATCCACACCTTCGTCTTTCCTTTCTCCGAAGCCGTGTATCCAGCATTCTGGATCTTTTCCAGCGGCTCTTCTATTACGCTTTGCAAACTAAATAATTAACGGCGCTTTATAACCGTGTAGCGGTGGTGGGCGACGTAAGGGTGTAAATGCCGTTAAAAAAATAGAGCCTGCATTAATCAGCAATTTGTGTGCTTGCTCTAAAACAAATCCCTATACAGTATATTCCTGAGATATGAAAAAAATTAAAAAGCTTTAAAAAATATTTAGTGATAACTATAAACAAACTGTTTGAAATCAATGGTTGTGGTGATTGTAGGACGTTATTTTATGTTTTGTTGATTCTTATCAAAGGGAATCTTGAATTTTATTCACAAGGAGCTGTGAATAGAAGAGCAAGAGAGTAGTTACCCTCACGTTCACACTAGCAAACAACATTTAGAAGCGACATTCCAATCGAGATTTTCTCAATTCTACACAAATTAGGTATAACATGTTAAACAAGCGACAAACGTAAACTACCAGCTCGAATGATTCCTCAGACCGACCCTACGGTGAGCATGGTCCGGTGTTTCTTCAGTTCCACACTCACAAATTTAGTTCCTACCTACAGTTAGTTCCTATTTACTGTTTGAACTACAAAACGTATAACTGCCGTTTCATTTTATCCAGATATACATTATGACCTCTCATTAATGTGTATAGAGACGTTACGAAGAAAAATACAGTTTGGAAGGAAGTAACAGAGATCGTTGTTGCCTCTGGTGAGTGTACTTGGCTAGTACAGGTAGCATACTTTGCTAATCTAATCCTATAACAAAGCTGGTATGCAGCAGAGTATTTAACGTAACTCTACCAATTTTGGATTTTCACACTGATTAGTGCATTATATAAACTGTATAGATATCAAAAATGCTGAAAAGCCATGCCCACAAGCAAACTACAAGGGATACAAGTGACTTTTCACTTTCTAGTGTGAATGTAAAGTCTGCTTGGACTCGGAATATCGTTTCTGCAGAAAAGCCAATGGTGAGGAAGTCAGGCAAATTAGTAATCCAAAGCTTTCTGAATGCTAGAAGTTTGGATGCTTACTTCTCTTATATGGATAAGATATAATGCTACTGGTTTAAAGCAGTATTCATTCATATATCTACATATGTATATTTCATCAGTCGCTGGCCTGCAGTTCATTGCTGATGATCAGCTCTTGTTTGTTCATTGAGAGTTGACTCATACGCTTCACCCTCCACAAACAGGTTTTATTGCCAGTAGACAAACCAGGGCGAAGTCTACAGCTTGCGTGCTTGAGAGCAGAAAAATAAATAACCAGCTCTGGTGACGGTGATCGTGAAACATCTCTGGAAGTGTGGAATATGGGAATCTTACTTCACACGTCCGTGTTTCACAGTTTTACATCTCTGGTGTGAAAGTTGAGGTGAAAGTGAAAGGTACCTTTTCGGCATTTTATTGCCTTGAACATAGGGGTGCCATTATTTTACACACACACCCAGGAGAGACGTTGCATCCCTTAAATCAAGAGTGATGTCACATTTAAAAATGGAGCACAAACAGGCATGTGTCGATGTTCAATTTTTGTGTAACAGTAATAAAAACAACAACAGCGACAGCTATCATGGATTAGAATGTCCTCAATATCATTAGATTTCCTAAATCATCTGGTAAACTGTATGGATTGGGTTCTCCAAGACATTTACCCAGAAATTTTGTATCCTGACCTCTAAATAGGATGGATTTCCCTTTAGGTAAGGTTCCTAAGTACACGCTTAGAAGATTTAGCAGCCTTAAAGGTTCTTCGGTTGACCCTCTGGGGTTGATGATTCCATGTAAAACCCTATAACAGAGGGTTTCCCTTTTAGAGCAGCTTCCAAGTAGAGGAGGAATGGTTTAGTTAGTGCCATGTAATGTACAGCTTTAAAACAAATAAGGAAATTTCTATTGTGAAAATGTAGAACCCTTAAGGGTCCTTTGACTGTCTCAGTTTCATGTAGAACCAACAGGGGTTTCCTTTAAATAAATGGTTTAATTAATGGTTTCCACCTACACTACACTCTTTACAACCCTGTGGGGAAACCCTTGATGGTTCCATGCATGTAGAGAGTTTCTCTTTAAAAAAAAGGACTCTAAGTTGAAGCACTTTAGGAAATCAATAACTCTTAACTATCGAAAGAAGCCTTAAAGAACCATTTTGTTTCTAAGAGGATAGAGGTGGAACAATTTAGCTTTTTCACCATGTCATGTAGAGCTTTAAATCATATAATGAAATTTGTATCACACTATTAGATAATGACCTGGTTTGTCTATCTTTTTAGGAAGCAAAGAACCCTTCATTATCCAGTGACCCTTAAAGTGTAGAAGTGGAGTGGGGTAAAGAAGGTAGAGAAGATTTAGCTTGATTCTGTAAAACTTTTTGTAAAAAATAATAATAATAATAATAATTTTTTTCATTATGCTTTTACAAATTATAGAACCTTTATGGGCTTTGTGTGCAGAACCCTACTACAAAACTGATTAGGAAGTGGTTTATCTGAAGTACAACCTTTTTAGGAAGCTAAGAACCCCTAACTATCTAAGGAACCTTTATTTCTAAGTATGTAGATCCCAATTGGACAGTTAGATCCGTTAAGGCTGGTGAAGGAACAACTGTCTGTAGCTGCTACCACTCTATACATGGACTCTTCCAACATGCTTAAATGCACAGACCTCAGCTTTGGAGTGTGATGAGATGAAACGAACTGCTTTATGTAACATGACTGTTTTTGTATTGATAATGTATCGTAGAAATGTCTTCAAGTATTGTGATACAGTATTTTTATCGTATCATCGCCTAGTGTGGAGTAGAAACCAAAATAGTGTGTGTGTGTGTGTGTGTGTGTGTGTGTGTATGTGTGTGTGTATATATATATATATATATATATATATATATATATATATATATATATATATATAAAATATAGTATAAATGATTATCGGCACATGCCTTATTATAAGTGATCCATTGTGGACAGTCAGATCTTTAAGGGTGTTTCGTCATGTTGAGGCATTTAAATTTTAAAGTTCTATCTGACTAGCTTGCTTGTGATTGTGAGATGTTAAGATTCCAAGCTATTACTGTCTGTATTCCGAAATGTCAGGTACAGCTTTAGAAAACACCCGGATATCCAAGGAGGACAGTGCAAACCGGGTGGTTCTGGTTCCTAGGTGATGTGACTGTATGAATTTTGCATTCACACAACCCAGATTTCACCAAGAGCTCCCATCAGACATGGCTGATAATTCCGTTTAGGACAGCCACTGATGTGCAAACTGTGAGTACGAGTGGGCCTTTTATTACTGATCTAGGATCAGCTCCAAACATAATCCATGATAAGAGAAACTGGAGAACTGATCTCAGATCAGCATCTTGTCTACTGATGCTGTTCAGAAGCAGAACTCAGGCAGACCTGATTAATGAACATGGGTTTGTTGGTTCTTGTATTGTACTTGTTAATATTTTAGACATGTGGAAGGGTGAATTGAGTTTCCAAGCTTTTACAGTTTTTCCTTTACTCCACGCTGATTGTATTTGGTCTCATTTTAACCGTATATAATTATTATTCTGTATATTGTGTCCGTATTGTGTTAAAACGTGCAGTGTGTTTATTATACCGTTCTACATAACACGAGGGTGTGAAAAAGATATTTATTTAGCTGAAATGTTCGGTTCCACCTTCCCTCCCAAAATTCTCCTCATTCACATTTAAACAAGCATCCAACAGATTTAATGTCATAACGAAGAAATAATGTTCCGGCCCATGTTCGGATTTTTTTTTTTTGTTCGCCAGCTGTATTAATGCAAAAATGTATTAATGTTCTTGTTTGTTTGTTTGTTTTTTCCTGGCTCAAGTTATCCGATTAACCAGGACACACTGCTATGTTAAATCTGAAAATTCTATTCATTATGTAACTGTGGAAAATCATTATATTATGATTCTGTAATTAATGTCAAACAGAACTGCATCCACTTTGTCTACTTTGTGAACAGTATAAATAATACAACATTTGCATTCATTTGCCAGATTTGTGGGAGTTACAGCTTCTAATTAAACAGTTATCCACATGCACAATCCAAGTGTTGATTCATTTTGTTAAGGCTTCTGATTGGTCAGAAGATGTTGATTAGTTTTCTGTAAAGACAAGTCTGACAGTAATGCATCTGCAAATCACAGGTTTATATTAATGCACTCATTCTAATACGGTATTGTTTCTATAGTAAGGATGTGAGTAATTGGTGGAGTCGCCAGTGTCGGTGCTTTGTAAAAGTCAAAGGTAAGCCCTTAACTTTAAGCTATCAGACTCGTTTAGAACAGAGGAGTTTATGCTTTATGTCTTTGTGGTTTCTCTGTAATATTACAACTATTACAGAATTTAGCTCACACTATATACATGAACAATTTAGCAACATAATAAAGCACACAGATCTCAACTCTGGTGTGTGATAGGGCCAAACTATACTTTAGCACTAGAGCAGTTTATAATCTAGTGTACTCTAGTGTACTACATTCAGTGTTGGGGAAATTACTCCAAAAAGTAATCCACTACAGATGACCAATTACTACTGTAAAATTGTAATCTGATTACATTAGTTATTACTGCATGTAAAAAGTGATCAGATTACTAATTACTTTACTTTCACGTTCCTTTCAAAACCTATCAAACCTACAAAAATACACTACAAAGTGAAACTCAATTCTTTCAGTAATTTTAGTGCACGTCAATGTATGACATGAGCAGAAAAAGTTGGATTTATTATAACACTTGCCTCGGGTGTTGTCACTGTTTGTAGGAATACCAGACAGATAAAATGTAAAACATTTCTAACTAGGCTAGTTTGGTGTCACTAGTAAGCTAACTAAGCTATCATTGTATGGGTTTAGCTCCTACAGTACCATAAAGTACTTTATCTTCCCTTATGCTCCGCTCATATCATGTTCACGTAAACTGGAACACATATAAACATTTACACACCTTGTTTTCCTGCTCAGCATCAGAGGATGATATTGTTTCAGTTTCAGGGGGACGTTTTCAGATATTTTAACAAATTCACACAGTGAGTTAGGATGGTCAAGACTAACACAGTACTGTACTTAGTTTTGTCCCATCCCCCTTCTAAGATGAGATATAGCCTAGTATAATACAGTACAGTATAGTATACTGCATCTCATAGCATAATATAGCAGCAAATTAGGATGGCTCAGTACAGCTCATTAATATTAACCTGTGATTTCCACCTGCACAATTGTTAGCGCTGCCATTATAGAAAATGAATCAACACCTCATGTTGGGGGACTGATCCAGGGAGTGAATTTCAATGGGGGACGGCATTCCAGTTTAAACAGGTTACATTTTCTTTGGGAAATGAAGAGGGTTTCTAGCTTTTATTCACTCGAAAGCCTACACAAGTGAGTTCCGCACATAAGCGTAGCAGGGATATTCTGCATGTGTTTTCCCAATGTTGACGTTCCTGATTGGCCATAATACCTACAAGCTGTAGCCAATGGGAACGTCCTCACAGCACCGATCAGACCACCTCAGGGAAGGTAAAGTCTTAACAGAGCTGAAAATCTTAACAGAAACAGTTACTTTAACAGACGCGATAGTAGAAACGTTGATATGTATAAAGCTGCGTGCATGTACCAGAAATGATCTAGGTTTAATCTATTTTGAACGCCCTTTATTCATCTTAATTTATTTTCACTACCATAGCTTGCTTCATATTACATCCACGGTATGTTAGCCTACATGTTTATTAATTCTCGCCAAGCAGATTCTTTTGAATGAACAGTGTCTGTTTTGTGCCATGCGTAATTCATGAATGCTGTTCATTGACCTTTCACGTGCCTGTCTTAAAACTCAAGAAAGCATATTGTTTGGAGGCGACATGAAATACATGTAATGTTATTATATATTATAGAGGTATTTATATTTATGTTTATATAACCCCAACTAGAGTCCCCCAAGTGTATCTCGGCCATTTCCACCACTGCTAATCACAATACTTAAGAAATGATGGAAAAGACATCAATCCTGTTTGCTTGGACATTCATTCTTTATTTCATCAATCACATTCAGAATTTCTCAACATTTGAAAGAGAAATTAACATTTGTGCAATCTGTTATGAAATCTCTCAAAGCATCTGTGGCTTTGTGTCATGAAGATGTTTAATGCAACAAGAACAGCAATATAAAATATTGGCAAGATAACAACTAGATATAAATGCCAAATGAATACTGTATGATTTCGATCTCGCTGGATTCAATAATACATACATGACCATATTTAGAATTAATATAGCTTGTGAACTGCAAAGTAACAGCAAATTCTTGAGTTTGTCAGTCATTCAACTGAATAAAAAGTTTAATAAATAACACTTTTGCCAAATGGAATCTAACCTAAACTCCAAAATCTTAGCACATCCAAAAATATTAATTCGTAATCGTTCAGAAAATCTCACATAGGGCACACATAGGGCTAATTGGTTTAGTGATTATTCTACTATATCTATATATTTCTAGTATTAAGTAATCACACTTTGATAAGATCTCAGTTAGGCAAATTATTTTAACCTAAAATTCAATATATTGAAAGGAAAGAATAGGACATTTTTCAAACTTTTTTGGTCTAAAATCCAGAAGAGAAGCACTACAGCCTCACACATACGAAAGACAGACAGTTAAATTAAATACAAATGTATTCAATGTAAAGTAGAGGTGTGCACACCATCAATTACAACAACAACAACAACAAAAAAAAACCCACAGGAACAGCTATTTCTAATTTAGATTTGGTATAATTCTGTAAAGTGAAAAATCCAATAATCCATGAAATTATTCCTCGGCCCAATCCTACAGTGCGTGTAGTCTGAACGTTTCTTCAGAGATCGTTGGTGCCTCTGGTGAGAGTACGTAGCTAGAAAAGTTAGCTTGCTTTGTTAATCTAGTCTGAAAACAAAGCTAGTACAAAGCCGAGCATGTGACACGTAAATCAAACTAATTTTCACGCTAATTAGTGTGTTATTTAATTTGTGTTTGACTAAATAGATTTAGAAGATATACAGTATACAGTAGTTATTAATGTTTCAGTAGGAACTTAAAAAAAAAAAGAAGCTGCTGAACAGGCCACGCCCACAAGCGCCAAACATGTACGGTAAAGCTGTGGCAGATTGCTTGAGTACGCGTCTACTACCATATTCATTCATCTTCATTAAAAGAAAATTTGGTTTAAATATGCTAATAGGTATATATTTTGGGTAATTAAAACCAAGCAAGTTCTTAAAATGTTCACGCACACCTCTACTACAGTGTAAGTGGAAAATGCAACTAAAACACATGGCAGTGAGTTATGGCAGTGCATCAGGAAAGGACAGTGTATAAATAAAATAAAACAATAACAATTTGTAAAAAAAAACCCCAACACAATACAGGTGAAGGGTTTTTTTGGTCCTGTGACTTCACAGCTTTACAGTAAACATGTGTCGATAATTGGTTAAGACTATTGTTATCATGGCAACCGCAATATATTATTATCAATATATACGAGTTCTCTGAAATGTGGCAGTCATTAATAATTATGAATTTATATATACACCTATATGTATTTATACATACACACATACATACACACATACATACATACATACATACACACACACACACACGTATATGTATGTATTATACTCATATTTGGACAATATAGTTAATGGTGCTAAAATATTAGGTATTTAATGTGGTAGAAAAATTCATAAACTCAAACATTCATCAGGTTTGTAAACGGAAAAAAAAAATCTCAGGACCAAAAAAACAAAAAAAAGAAAGAAATGTAGATTGCAGACAATGCAGAATGAAGGTCATGTGACTCAAACAGGACTACGTATATAAAATATATAATAAATATATAATAACTGACTGCCCTGTGGCCCTAAGCATAAAGCTCTTATTGCACAAAACTGCTTGCAAAGCTTAAAAAAAAAACTCCTGCAGCTAGTTTTTAATGAGACAAAAATCAGTGCATGTGATCATCGCTTATACGGCGTGACATCATAATGTTCAGTGTTTCAGAAACAGTGCTGTTAATGCAGACCTGCCAACCCTGCAGAGGAAATAATGTGTAGCTAAAAAACCAACACCACCACAAAAAAAAAACCAGGACATTTTCAATATAGCCACTTGTGTCAGGTAGAATCTGGAGTGTGCATATACACAGGGTTTGACGGTAACCACCACATGGTTTTACAGTGTATACACACTTTCTTATTAATTTCTACGTAACAATTTTTTCCCCAAATGTGTGCATGTAAACAGACAAGCGGCTGCTTCCCCCCCACCATTTGATGGTCACCATAAAACAGTGTATATATGAGCAGTCCAGATTATACAAGAAGAACACTAGCATGTTAGTAAACAGGCTAACCTAAAAATTACTGTGTAACCAACAAGCTAGCATTTAAGTAAACAGGCTAACCTAAAAACTAGCATGTAAGCCACAAACAAACATTTAAGCAAACAGGATAACCTAAAAATTAGTGCATAACCAACAAACTAGCTTGTAAGTAAACAGGCTAACCTAAAAGCTAGCATGTAACCAACAAACTAGCATTTACATAAACAGGCTAACCTAAAAACTAGCATGTTATTAAATCATAAAATCCAAGTCTAAGGTAGAAACAGAAGTGTGCGTATTTGTTTTAGGTGACATAGTAGAGACGGGAAATGTTTACATTCACACCTTCTTTTAATTCTAGAAAATACGGGTTACAGACAATAATTAATTAGAATGCGCACACGTAAGCCCTGAATATATACACACACTCCAGTTTCCATTGCAGCGGATAAGAGTGCATGAAGGTGGGCAGGTCTGTAAACGTTACACTTTCAGTTTGTAATTAGATTTGTGAATGTCATTCAGTGAAAAAAATGAATGAATTTTAAATGAAGCAGCCAGAGCAGACCGCTACAGCTGCATGGCTTTGGGATGCAGCCGAAGCCTCACTGAGATTCTGAGCTGTTCTCCGGAGCGTGAGCATGCTTTCCCGATGGCCCTTCAGCGTCCGAAGCGCTGGACTCTTCATCGTCGGTCTGCTCGGAGCTGTGGTACAGCATGAACGCCTGAGTTTTGTGTGTGATGGTGATGGTGCATGGGCCCTGAGCCCACGGCTCTCCGTCCACCTGCATCGGCATGCGCGAGCTCTTCAGGACCAGCTGCATGATCAACACGCACATCATAAACATCTTAACGAGCCATAAGGCATGATAATCACATGACACCAATTAAGGTTAAATTAGTTCATCCAATCACACATGCACGTCATCATATGACATCACTTTTTAAAACACCTGTTTTAACTGCACAGTACAACATCCTGCTGACATCTCTGTGATTAAAGGGACAGTGTGTGATATTTAGTGCCCTCTGCTGCCTGTGAATGTGCACTGACAGAAGCACGCTGCTGAAACTACACATGCCTAGTAAGTTGCCTTTTTAGAAGAAGGAAGAAATAAATAAATAAAATAAAAAATAAAAAATAAAAAAAAAGGATTAAGGCTGACCACTTCAGTTCCAGCTGAGGGAGGAGCTAATTTCGGGACCAGAAAAGTGTTTAACCAAATGCCTGAAACTATTAAATGATCCGGAGTTACTGCACAAAAACAAACTCGGTCACAGATTTTCTATTCTTTAAAATAATTAATTAAATGATACATTTTTTGTTTATAATAAAAAAATATTACAACCCGCTTCTTTAAATATAGCTGGCTAACTCAGTGGTTCACTGCTCATACTCTAGAACTGGGGTTCTCAGACTTTTTGTAGTAAAAATAAATTCCAGATCAATTCATGACCATAATTAGTTTGTTATTTAAATGTGTACAATAATGATTTGGTTCTTTGTTGCAGCCATAGAGCTTTTACTCCACCCACAGAACACATTATATCTGATATGAGATTATTTACTGCCATTATTTATATTATATAGAACCCATTCAAATTTCCATCAAGGTTACAAAATAACCATTAAAGAGCTGATTAATATGAAATTTTTATAGTAATGATTAAAGTGAATTTGCTCATAGCATGAGTGTGTCTATAATTACTTATCAAATCTGCTAATACACACACACACACGATCCTCACCCTCACTGTGTGTGCCTGGCCCAGTCGAACAGGGTTGGCGAGTTTGACCTGGATCTGAGCACAATGGAACGATCCAAACACCCCGACCACCTCCAGCAGCCCATCATCCAGCCTGGGTACACACACACACAGGATTAAATCAGTACACATGGCACATAATACACATTACTAAAGGTATATAGTACAGAAATGTGGCTTAAATCTGAAGTTGATCAACTAATTGACCTTTTAGTTATAACTGATTGATTGATTGATTACAATAGATAGCAACAGAATGTACTCTAACATGCTAGGTGGTGGGTTAACACGTGTGACCCGACACTTGCATTTAACATGACATGATTATTTTATGCTTGTTACATGGGTAGACGAGTAAGACTTTTTGAGATACGTAGATGGATAATCACCTGGCCCGTGGTTACAGTTTGTAGGACAGTACAGGACGTTTCATCTTGCTTTATATGAACGCCTTTAGAGTCATTCAAAGGGAGGAATTGTGGGATTATACCCCCCCCCCCCCATGATTATTTGTTGATGGATATACAATTTATTCATTTTAAAATCATTTAAATTTAATGTGATTTCGGCAACTGTCTTTGTTCATTCAGGATTTATACAAGTTTACATGATTTACCTTTTTTAGCCTTGGGTATTATCTATAGCAGTGGTTCTCAACCCAGGAGAGATCAGAAGGGGACGTAAATTATGTTCAAGAAAAAAAAAAAAAAAAAAAAAAAAAAAAAAACCAGACAGAGCATCTAGTCACTTTTTGGACAAACCTTATTAACTTTCCAAATGTGGCAGTACTGTCCTGCAAGCGCGAGGTCTTGCTTTCCCGCTGCACTCACACCTCTCTCTGCGTCTGCTCTGTTCAGTGAGTGTCTGAGAGCTGGAGATTTAACAACGTCATGGATAACAAGACGCGCCCTTCCTCCCAATTTACATAATTTTTACGCGAATGGTCTTAGAATGCAAGACGAATGCAATACAACATGTTTTACATGTAAAATAGTCCACGTTATTACAGCCTAGTTCTCTTGTTCAAAGTAGTTATAGTGTTCAGAAACATTTTTGATCATAAAAAAACAAAAACATAAAAGCTACGTAAAGTAGAACCTCTGATCTACAGTATATGGTCCTCGTGCACGAACACACCAGTATAAAAGTATAAAAGTTGGCTGTGTCCGATTTTTATTTGGTCTAGGCTAGAACACCCAGGTTGTCATCGTGCACATGATGAAGAATCTCTTTTATTATAACCTGGTTGCTGGTCTCCTGCTTCTTCAGTCATCTTACTTCTGATGAACCTGCAGTATATTGATGGTCTTCCAGACAGATTAACAACATCTTTTCACTCGTCTGAAAATCAGCCTGCGTCCCAAATGCCAGAATTCATGTCTCTAGTTAGTGTCCTGACTTAAAGCATTGGCGATTTTACAAAATGCCCCAGATGCTAGACTGGACAGAATGTGACATTTAGAAACAACCCCCAGGACAATACAACAAAATAAAATAAAATTAGGGTGTGGTTCGTTAAGGCTCTTGAAGGTTCGGTCAGGACTTACCGTGTTGGAGGACACGGCTCGTCTCCCATCCCCTCCCACAGCCGGCAGCCTCCACCCCAGTAGCCGATATTGCACACGATGATGCCCTCCAGACTGGGCAATGGCACCCGCTCTCCATCCAGCTCCAACTGTCTCGCGCACACACACACAAGGGTATGTTTTAACTCCAGCTTCCATCAAGAACACACAGCTTCTGGCTTCTATCACTGTTTATCATTATATCACAATATTGTATTTCAAAGAATTACAGTAATTATTATATCACTCCTCAGTCTGAACAATCTAAAGGCCGGTCTGACAGACTTTGGCACCATTTACGAGAGCCGAAACCAGTAATTGCTGCCAGACGCATACCGTATGCAAAAACGTAAAAATCTCAACTGAATAATAAACAAACGAACTAAGAAGCAAAAAAGACAAAACTTCCCTGCAGTTCATTTTATTTATCACTACAGTGGAAGACAAATACACGAGCTCTGGGACGCTACCTGAAGCAGCGATAAAATGATGAAAGTTATAAGTGAATATAAAATGTGATCTTGCATACTTCAACTTGACGCACATTTGTAGAAAAACTTGATAGCTGCTGCAGGCAAAAAAAAAACAAAGACTGCGCCCGTTAAAGTAAATTCTATTCATCGCTTCAGTGTGGAAATGACTGGGTGGGTGCGTCCCGCTTTCAAAACCGGACTGTCCTGTTGCTAAGAAACCATGACAACTCATCAGTTTCTAAATACATATTTTATATATTTAATATATAAATATATAATATATATTACAATATCTTCTAAATGACATAGATATTGTAGGTTATGGTTTTTTTTTTGCACCTTCGCCTCATTTAGAATGATACGTTTACATAACTGATCACACCAACATGCATAAAACAACTTAAAAACTGATTTGGACTTGCTGTTGACTAGTGACTAGGTGTACACGCACGCAAGACGGCCGCCGAACATATCCTGCAGTCATTTGGAGTGTGTGAACAATGACGTTGACGTGGCAGCTGCGCAGGCACATGGACGTGTTGTGAAAATGAAGTATATTTGTGCCTCAAGAGCACTTTGTGTGATTGAAAACGTTTACATTTTCACCTCAATCCTTTTGTCCAAGTCTTTACACTCCTGCACCAGACAGTCTTTGGTTCCGTAGAGAAAATACACCACCTGTGAGGAGACGAGACGTCACATGCGTCTAAGTAATATTTTAACGTGTGATTATAATGAACAATATTATAGTCCGTGTTCTATCTCCCAGACCTTGTTGATGATGCGGCTGGAGAAGAAGGACGGCGTCTTTTTGCGGTGTGCATGGAAGTTCAGCGCCATCAGAGCGTCTGGACCCACAGAGAAATAATTATTCATGGACAAAACCTGTCGAGACATCGAGCCACATGAGCCAGAGTCATGTTATCCTACTAAGTAATGAAGACAAACGTGTAATGCTGAAGTGCCCAAACCTTTGGCTTGCGGAAGTAGGTTCCTTTGGAGGCGACTTGAACTTTCCACCTGAAGTGTGAATGCAGTTAAATACAATGCAGTTAAATAACCCAATAAAGAAGTCTTCTGCTCGTACTGCTGGATATCAGAGCAGCTTTCAAAACAGTATCTAGCAGATCGACAAGCACAGGTCCTAAAACAGAGCCTTGTGGAATCCCATATTTAAGCTGCGTTCGACTTCTGTAATATTGAAGCTCATTCGAGCTACAAAGTGGGGAAAAGACACAGACACCTCCATGAAAGCGTGTTTTATTAGCTAGCCAGCTTTCTCAAAACAGCAAGTTTTACACTCAGTGTTATAAATTGAACCAAAATAATATGTCTATGTTGAGTGCTCAAAAGTAAAGACTACTGTAAACTCATTTATAGTAGTGAAGTGATATTTTATTTACTGTTGACACCGTGAGCGGCCATGTTGTCCTGATGTCATATGCTGAGGACATCGACTGCGTCCGAAATGGCGTACTACCCTACTACACAGTAGGCAAAAAGCAGTACTCCAGAGGGGTAGTATGTCTGAATTCTCAGTAGGCGAGAAACAGTAGGTGAGAAATACCTGGACGGCGTACTGCTTCCGGTGAGATTTTGCAGCATGCAACCGATGGACACTATGAGAGTCAAAAATTCCCATAATGCAATGGGACTGGAGCCGACAAGCAGAGAAAAAGAAAATGGCGGAAGACAGCATGTCGGCTCTTTTTAAGTATTAAACCTTGGTTAAACAGGACTTGTTTAACAATACCCGAATAAATTGTTAACTTGTTGAAGGTTTAAATAAGAAAACAGTTGTCACAGCATTTGAAACCGTTTTTGTGATCTCCATCATGCCTTAACCGGCCGAGCTAACGGCAACGAATTCACCTCAGCCTGTTAACCGCGCCCACATTACATTACTAATTCAGTTCACTTTCCTGATGTGCATTTTGCCATTGGTGCGGTTGCTTTAATCTGGTAACCCCTTTAAGATTTTTGTGTTTATGATGATGTCGAAGGTCACATGACAATACCAACATGTCCGGGATTGTAGTCATACTACACACACATACTGATTAGTACGTACTGTTTCAACAGCCGTGCAGTAGGTACTGCATCGAATTCAGTACGTACTGTCACAGTACAGTACGTGACATCGGACATCATCCTAAATTTAAGTAAGAATTCTTTGGTTTTCCCTAGATAGAGGTCAGAAATTATGAGCTTTAGTTGAGCGGTGCTTTAAACATGGTGACCCACAGGGCTGTGCTTCAGAGCTGTTCATGTTTTTATTGCGTGCGCTACTATATGGAAATTTTATATGTTGACATTTTTATTTTTATGGCTATGATAATGATAGCTGGCTGTTACAGACGAGGATGGCGGTACAAAATCAGAAAAAATGTCAGGTTACATCTTTCAAAATTTGTGTCAAATTTTGTCAGCAGTGCCAAGGTGAACTAAAGTGCTTAAAATTCAAATAGCACGGATTAATACGATTTTATATGGGCAGAAAATAGGTAAATGGCAGAATTTTGTTTTCAGGTGAGTTCCTAGCGCCCTCTAATGTTCCACAGTGTGTTTGCCTGGTGTTAAAACAAGCGCCACATCTATTAACATAAGCAAAATTCTTATTGATAAACAACACAATTGTGGAACTTTAATACAGGCCGATTTATCAATTAAGGGAGATGTCAGTGTGATCCCAGCACTGATCATATACATTATATTAAATATTATTCTTCTCATGTATATAAACTCGACACGTATATAGGCTGTGTCTCGGTGAGTGTGCAGACTGACCTGTCCATCTTGACCACTTCAGCCTCCAGAACGTTCCTGATCACCTGCTCGATAGGAATCTCACCAGCGTAACCCGAACCCCAGCCCAGAGAGTTAGACAGGTCGTTCCCTGTCCCGAGAGGAAGGATGGTCACACGTGGGATGAACTGATCCTGACCCTGACCGAAGACAAGACAGACAGTCAGATAGTGAGAGGAAGAGAGCAAGAAGAGCAACAACATGATCGTTAAACACTCTTTCTCCTATCTTTATAATATCTTCTCGTAGGGCTGCATGATTATGGCCAAAATGATAAACCCGATTATTTTGATCAATATTGAGATCTCGATTATTTATCACGATTATTAATTGATTTTAGTGACAACATATTTTTATTGCACTTTCACATTTATTAAGTTTTCTCATGCCACAATATAACACACAAGTAGGCATGATAAAACTTGAGCTGGTCAATTATGACAGAATTTAGGAACATAATGTGAGCCATGACAAATTAATTTACCTTTTGAAAAACTAAATTTAATCTTTTCAGTTAATTTTACAGACTGTATGCAACCGTTAACCTGTTCCACCTTGTAAACAAATACAATAAACATCAATATTCAGTGTTTGACGTCTGCTCCTCTTATATATATTTAAAGCTACACTATTAGACATTTTCCGCTGTCATGGTTCTGGGCTGGAGCCAGTTCTCAATCTGCTCCTTGTATATTGTGTATATATCTGAAGAATCTCATATAGGATGTGATTGGGTGAGTTCATTGACCCGTCAGATGCAAAGCGCTTTAGTTTAATGGTGTTCATTACTGATGCTCTGATCAGGATTTTTACAGCCGATACCGATCCAGATACCAATCTTTTTTTGTTTAAACTTTAACCAGGAGGTCTATCATAAACAGTTAAATGTAAGCTCTCTGCTCACGGTCACTGTTAATTGAATTAAAATAATAGCAATGAGATACTGTTGGTTAATTGATAAATAAACAAGCATAAAATATTTATTTTTAAATAAATTAGAGTCCTAATTAAAAGCAAACTAACACAAAAATGATCCATATTAGGAAAAAGGCTAATAGCTTTCTAAGGAAACAGCGAACTAAGCTTAATGTCAACTTGATAGTAAATGCAACCCATAGTAATTAAACATTTTCTGTTTTTACATTTTAGTAGTTTTATTTTTGTTTGTTTATCAGTTGTAGATTGGTTTCCCCAGTACAGTGTCCATGTCTGCTGATAATAGTGTTTTTGGGGGATTGAACCAAAACATGGAAACTGGAGTTGACTTATCTAGTGATATCTGGCAACCATGAGTTTAAATGAAGTGAAGGAGAGCTGCAGCGTGCTGTATGTGTACAGACTGAACAGTTGCTACTCTTGATTATGATTGGTGAGGAATTTTTTAATAAAGAAGTTTGAATTAAACCCACCTAGCGTTAGCATTATTATTAATTTACTCCGCCCGATGCCGCTGTGTCTACACGAGCAGGTTACAGTCATTTTGCGTGATTGATAAAAGATGGCAGTTGTAAGATCGGGAAGTTGAAGCAGATGATGTACAGTGTTACTTGTCATCATAATGGCTTCTTTGCAGTATTTACACACTTATTCGGTTGACTGAGATGATGAAAAGCAGTGTGAAAGCAACTGTTGCTCGGTGTAGATGCATTTTGGACTTCCTGTAGTTTTTTATCCCGATTGTATTATACAACTCCGAACAGGTCACTCGCACCGGTGCAAATAAATATTTATTCAGTCCCAAAAAACTTTTCAGTCGCAAACGCGAATGAAATTGTTGCTCTGTAGAGCCCTGAGTTTATCTGCGAAGTTTTTTCCCATTCTACGTGATGACGTTTAATGTCCCCGACAACCTCTGTAGTGCCATTTAGCATCATGTTAATGTCATGATTTCTCCTCGCGCAAAAGCGCTGGAGCTTGAAGCGAAGCTGGCAGCTTGAGGGCTAAAACGCTAACTCCATTTGGGGCTTTTGGCACTACAAAATGACGTCATCCCTGCGCCACTCTATGGTGATTGGCTGCAAGTGTAGGAAGCGCTTGATTTGATCTGCAGAGGAGTTTTCGATTAGCGAAGGACAACCTTTAAACTTTAATATCGCAGTCGATCATGTTAATTTAATTGTGGGAAATCAAAATCGCAATCGATATTCGATTAATTGTGCAGCCCTATCTTCTCGTGTGTTAACCTTCTAATCAGGTAGAACCGGTGCTAGAAAATTTCCATAGTAATACTTCTTAAATAAATAAATAAATAAATAAATAAATAAATAAATAAGTCATAATTAGTCACAATTAGTCATAATTAACCGTAGAGGGAAAATCCTCCAATGAGACAGAATGTAAAATATTTACATTTTTAGTCTAAATTTTGTTAGCTTAATCTCGATTCGGCAATTTCAATCTTACCATTCCTTTCATTTCACACTATATAAACTATCGATAGCTCAGGATGAAAAATTTTATTAATAATTAGTTGATAATCCAAACAAAATAGTACTTCAATTATTTATCGTTGACTGCTTGCTGTGAGCACTATGACCTGTGCACCAAACATAAAAAATGCATAGAGTTATTTCATACAAGGGCAGCTGTGATCTTTTTATTTCTGCATCGTCACATAGACACCACACAGAAAGAAAAACTTTCCATCAAAATTTAAACAACTGTGTGTGATACAACTCTGACGCATGTACATTTTGTATTGTTTTGAGGAACCGGAGATATTCTAACATTACATTTGTGATGACATCATGAAGCAGTGTGTGTGTACCTTCTGTTTCATGGCATCGATGGCATCCAGCACCCAGCCCACTGTACCGTCTCCTCCACACACCAGCACACACACACAGCCAGGGGGCAGCAGAGTGCACAGCTGCAGAGCTTTCGAAGGTGAGATCTCAGACAGGTCAAACACCTAGATCACACACACACACACACACACACACACACACACACACACACAGTGAATGAGAATTCCCTGTGAATAAGCTGAGTGCTTAACTACTATCAGGGCTGCTGTTCTAGAAAATTAATATCTTCTGACCAATCAGGAGGCAGAACACGAAAGCGCTCTTTGTGTCACATCATTGAGACTGAGATACCTGCACCGGGTTGAGTAGGGTTCGAAACTCTCCGAGCAGCTCTTCGCCCATGTTGTTTCCACTGCGTGTGTTAGCGAGCACCAGCAGGGGGCTCCACCCACTTCCACACACTGCTGCAAGCTAATCTCATACATATATACACACACACACACACACACACACACACACACACCCCTTTACTGTATACAATTACATTTTTAAAAATCTGGACCTTCATGATATGGTACTACTTTTTAGAGGGAACACACTGTGTATATATAGGGGGCGGGGCTTTACCTTGCAGTACTCATCCGGGTGTCTGCGCCGCAGTTTGTTCAGCTGGTACAGGTACGAGGGAGGAATGATGATGGAGCGGAACTCGCCCAAATCGCAACACTCGTCATCGCCGAGAGCTGGTTTGCAGTCGTCGTGAACCGTCGTCTGACACCACACACACCTGCGCGCACATAAAAGAATATAGTTTGGCTAACAATTACGTTAACACAATATTCTCTGCATCCAAAATGGACCAAGACATGATGCATGATAACATGAGTTGAACAATTTGGTTTATTGTAAGAGACATTA
>NC_071266.1:12353665-12363665 GCF_023375685.1 Ictalurus furcatus
CTGTAGCTAGAAACAGACAGACAGTAGCTGTTACTGCCAGGACAGGAGGCGGGGCTTGTTGCAGCCTAAGAGTTGACCTAAAAAATAAAATGGAGGCATGGGCTGCATCCGAAATCGCATGCTGTGACAGTACCTACTGCTCGGCCATTGATGCAGTATGTACTGATCTGTATAAGTAATAAGCATGAATATAATCTGGACGTACTATGCAGCGAGGATTCTGACAGCTCTTCCACGCCAGTCCCGTTGCATTATGGGATAGTGCAGTATTCACAGTGTGCCGTGGCTTCATACTGCAGAACCTCGGTGGAAGCAGTAGGTCATAAGCAGTAGATCATTTCTCGCCTACTGTTTCATGAATACTGAGAGTTCAGACATACTACTCCTTTAGCGTATTGCTTTTCACCTAATGCGTAGTAGGATAGTAGAGATATTCGGACGCAGCCGTGGTTTCCTGCGACTCTTTTTCTCTGAGTTAATTAATGAATAATTGCTGGTTCAGTTTAGCTGCACACTGACATCTAGTGGATGGAATGAATACCACAATATGACGTCAGTGCGTGATAATCATTCAGAATGTGTTATTATCTTGTACACATCATTACATAGTTAACGGTAATTACATCTAACACAGTTTACTGATGTGTAAACATTCTCATTTCCCATAGAAGCAAATCCTCTGGTGAAGGAAAACTTCGCAAAGCAACTTCTCCGCAGTAAGAGACAGAAGCCAGGTTATCCAGATGAGCCGATGAGGGTATGGGACCTGAGCACACACACACACACACATAAACACTCATTAACACTGTGCACATTTAGCACATTTATTTCCCATGATTTCTTTAGATCCCATATTCATTTATTCCATAATAACAAAGAAGCAATGCGGTAAAAACATAACCGAATGTGGTATTTTTGTATATAACTAAATCTATAAATTTGTATAAATCCATATACTTATTCTCTCTCTCTCTCTCTCTCTCTCTCTCTCTCTCTCTCTCTCTCTAGGAACACATGTTGTATCTGCAGCAGTTGGAGCTGAGAGCTCGTGAGACGAATCTTGAAAACTGGCTGAATCCCCATTGCGCTCCTCGCTGTAACCGTAACTATGGTTACCCTGTGTAACCATCCAACAACTCCATGTAGGTACACAAATCAACAGCAATAACATCAACAACAACAACAACAACAACAACAACAAAACAACATCCAACATCAACATGATGTCGAGACTGCAATATTCAGATTAGCAAGCAACAAAGCAGATAGCAATCGTTCATATTCTACGTTCACGCTCTTGACATTTTCTCTCAAGTTAGATATGATGCAGTAAAGAAGCGACAAATCTGAGCAATCAGCTGCATCCGAAATCGCATAATGTACTGTGACGGTATGTACTGAAATTGATGCAGTACCTACTCCACGGCCGTTGAAACAGTACGTACTAATCTGTGTGTGTAGTATGACTACAATCCCAGACATGTTGGTATTGTCATGTGACCTTCGACGTCATCATAAACACAAAAATTTTAAAGGGGCCAGCAGATTAAAGCAACCACACTAACGGCAAAATGCACATCAGGAAAGTGAACTGAATTAGTAATGTAATGTGGGCGGGGTTAACAGGCTGAGGTGAATTCGTTGCCGTTAGCTCGGCCGGTCAAGGCATGACGGAGATCACAAAAAAGATTTCAAACACTGTGACAACTGCTTTCTTATTTAAACCTTCAACAAGTTAACAATTTATTCGGGTCTTGTTAAACAAGTCCTGTTTAACCAAGGTTTAATACTTAAAAAGAGCCGACGTGCTGTCTTCCGCCATTTTCTTTTTCTGAGCTTGTCGGCTCCAGTCCTGTTGCATTATGGGAGTTTTTGACTCGCATAGTGTCCATCGGTTGCACACTGCAAAATCTCTCCAGAAGCAGTAAACCATCTGGGTATTTCACACCTTCTGTTTCTCGCCTACTGAGAATTCAGACACACTATTATCTGGCGTACTGCTTTTTGCCTACTGTGTAGTAGGGTAGTACGACATTTTGGACGCAGCCATCGCCTGAATGATTCCTTGGATCAATCCTGTGGCACGTGAGGTCCGACGTTTCTTCAGTTCCCCATTCACAACTTTTGTTCCTACCTGCAATTTGTTGGCTTAATTCATATAAATTTGTATAAGTCAGTGGCTCACAATCACCTTCAGATTTACATGAGCCTTCTAAAATTTTACCACAGAATTCTATAATTCAGGTTCACATGAGATCTGAGATTATTCGAGAATTTCAGAATTTTGGTTCACATGAGGTGGACCTGATTCAGTTTCATGTGAGAGTTCTGGAATTTGGCTTCAAACGTGAATTCTATCATTTAGGTTTAGCAGAGAATTCTAGAATTAAAAATTTAGAATTCAAGCAGCATTATTTCTGAGTTATTGCTGTATAACATCTCAGCCTGGAACGAGAATGTAGAAGTCTGCATAAGATTGAAAATTTTCAGAGGAATATTCATAGCAGGAATTAGGAGTTAATTCTTGAAATAAATTTTAAGCACAACAGTTTTATAGCCACAAATTATGTTAAGTTATCCACACCCCATTTATGAAGTACAAGCCAAAAAAAAAGTGCAAAAGAAGTTTATAAAATACTAAAAATAATGCTACTAATAATATAATAATGATTGGAACCCAAATGAACCAGTCATGTTTTCTAACGTGAATTCAGGTAAACTGGGACAATAAAATCTGCACTGAAATGCTTGATAATAAGTCACATGACACATTAATTCATTTGACGTCATACAAGGGGGACAAATAGAGAAAATTACGCGCTTTGCCCATTTTTTAAAGTTGTAAAATGTTATATATTCCACTTTGTATTTATAAGGTGTATATAAAATTAGTTCAAATGTACATATATTCACAAGGTAATCATTTATAACTGAACAATACCAAATGATCTCATTAAAAATGATTTCAGTAACTTTTGATATAAAAACTTTTGATATTCATGTGTATATAGTGACACACATTGAGGATTTCGGAAATTTAAAAACTGTCCCAATATTTCTGAATTCTCCTCAACAACAACTTTTCTACTTCTCCACAACAACAGCAACCCCTATATCAGAGCTGGAGGACAGAAAGAACAGCATAAAGGTAGATCTGGGTTTGGGTTAGTCAGGGTAAGAAAACGGGTTTGCTGTGTTGCACATCTCAGGTGTGTGAGAAAAATAATACGCAGATCATAGGAGGTAAAAATAAATAAATAAACAAAATCCAAGAACCCACACGTAAATAAATAGATTATTTATTTCCTTAATAGACAAATAACTGAAGCACTTTATAACGTTTATTCATGTTAAATTATAATCTACAGAATCCAAATAAATAGAAACGACCAGATGCGTCATTATATGTTGTTACTCAATCAGCCATTATTACATTGTGGTGTGTGTGTGTGTGTGTGTGTGTGTGTGTGTGTGTGTGTGTGTACTCTGCATACCGATTAATTCTATGATTTAAATCAAATTTAAAAAAATATTGGGAATGATCTGTGATTGTGAACACTGCATTAAATGTTAAATGAATTGAAGTGAGCGCGTGCGCGTCTTTCCTGTCTCACTGCTGCCCCCTATCGCTGCTCTTAACCCATTTAAGAGTACTTTCAAGGCTAAATGCTTTTGTACATCGCCTTTATTCTTAGCTTTGGGGTTACACGTCTTGATCCTTTTTTCTAAGGATTTTTCGACAGCTAGTCGGATTCCAGATCAGCTACTTTACTTCTTCTTTACTCTGCTAAAGTTTTACACACTTAGACTCTTATGATTCTCGTCAAGGAGTCATCTGAAAGGACATCGTAGTGTATGGCATCCTTTCCGAACTTACTTATTAGACATCTCTTCAGTCTTCAAACTCCAAAACGCCAAAATATTGTTTTTATTTTCGGAAATACAATATTCCTGTTATAAGACAGTCTTATGCGCACTTATGCGCAATATTTAGGCTAATTAAGTCCTATTTCTCTCAGCAGTATGAAGATGGTGTTGAAGATTATGAAGATGAAGATGACGTCGAGCCTTGAAAATGTTGATTTTTAGCTTATTTGCATCAAATACAGCAAAAATAATAATCTCCACTCACATCTCCTACAGTAGCCTATTCATTGCAGCATGTTTATTAACTCAACACTAGGCTTTCCTCCCTGTGTAGATGCATGCATTTAGAGACTGATGCAAAAATAATAAAAAAAAAGTTTTTCGGCTTATCCTATAATAATAAACATCTGCTTAGCATTTTTGTTCGTGTCTTTTTATTTCTACTCTCATAATACAGCCATCATTAGATTAATAACTCAAGAACATTCATTTAGCTCAATGAAGTGGCGTTATTGACCATTTTATGTTATTTGTGTATATGAAACATCTTCTAAAAGACGTTAAAATGTTCACTAGACCTCTAAATGGAAGACGTGTTTTCTTTTCTTTTTACTAGGCCTATATTATTATCTTTTTCCTTATTTCACTTAAACTGCACTTACCTGTGTCCTAAAGATCACTGTGCACACTGGGATCTTCAGAAAATGCTTAAAAGCCCGAATAATATATAATAATCCATTTGATTGATTAAATGATTTCGTCTTTAATGTCAAATTCATGTAACATCACGCGCAGTATTACCGGAAATGCATGATAATGCGCGCGTGTCGCATCTGAACATCATCTATTTATCTTTATTCACCTGTAATAATGAAATGCAGTGTGTCTCCAGGACATTTTTCTACAGTACATTCATTTTAATCCGCGTTATTTGCATTCTGTCTGTTTTTTTTATTTTTATTACCAGTTATAGTCTCATGTTAGCAGTTTGGATTTACAGCAACTGTATACCTGTGACACAACGCTCTGATATTAACATTTAATTATGGATGGTAAGAAGAAAAAAAAAAGTCGCTGGGAGATCCGGTAATAAGTGGCTGAAAATATTAAGAAAAATGTTAACATGTTAATATACGTTTTCTTTTTACCTAGAAAGTGTTAAGTATTTAAAATAGAAGGATTAGGAGCTTATAATAATGCGTCAGGTTTCCATCTGCATGTTGTGCACATAAACTTAGGCTATGTGTTAAAAAGAAATGATCCAAGTTCTCCAGAAAAATGCGCATTTAACAAGCAGAAACAGTGCAGTAAATTCAACTTAGTCACTTCCAGTAAGTGTTCGTCTTATACACTAGATCATATTTGCGTAGATGTAAAATAAGACTTTATTTTGCGCACGAATGGAAAATGCGCATCGGTTACTCATTTTTCATAGTTAAACATGTAATATTTCTCAAACAACCTCTCTCTCTCTCTCTCTCTCTCTCTCTCTCTCTCTGAGAGATAGCTCTCTATAACTTGAGAATACAGATACGGTTCTAATTTGCGCAAAAAAAAAAAATCACTTAATTTTTCTCTTCAAAAAAATTTCTTCTTATTCTACTTCTTAAAGATTTTTTTTTATGGATGTTTCTGAGTGTTACACACGTTGTCACGTGATCCTGGGGATTAGAAAGGCGCTACATAACCTGAACATACAGAAAGAAAAAAAAAAATACATAAATGAAGAAGAAGAAGAAGAAGAAAGGAGCGGTGCGGTGACGTTTTGTTCTAAATCTGACGTAGTGAAGGAGATGAGTCTAAAAGGCAAATACCCGGATGTACTGAGCATTAATCTAGAAGCATAATATGAATTTTTAAATTCAATCAGACTTCAATAAATCAAGGTCAAATCTGAAATGTAAATAAATAAAAAAAATATACATACATACACAACCTGTGGTCATAAATTTCAAAGACACCAAACATACACATTAATAGTGTTTCATATATATATATATATATATATATATATATATATATATATATATATATATATATATATATATAGTTTAGTATATGATTTGTGATTTTTAAAAAATTTAGTCTTTTTTTTAAGAAAAGGGCTCCGGGAGCTGAACATCTATACACACATCTATAATCCCGGACACGGATTCAGCTCACAGCTGAAAATTTTTATAGTGCATGCAAATTTCTCCTCGATCACATTCTGCCATCACGGTTCAGTGTTTCACACAGAAAATGGAATAAAATGTTCATATCTTGGCATCTTCATATACAGCACATGGTGATGAAAAAGGAGCAGAAACAAATACTTAGCGGTTGTGACTACAGGCTTTAAAAACAAAGGTGGCAGACATTTTTTAGAGTGAAAAAGACCAATTTTTGTTTCCTGTTTTGTGCTGTTGTCAAAAAGAACTAATTAATCATTTCCTACCATAAGAATGTACACTGTTTTGGGAAATTTTCAGTTAATCATAGAACCAACAAGATGCATCCAGAACCTTCTAGAAGGTCTTCAGGGAATCAAAAATGGCTCTTCTATCATTTCACCCTAAAAGAAATCTGATACCTTTATTTTAAATGTTCGTTGCAATAACATTATCACTGTTCACAATATTATTACAATTATTAGTAGTATTTTTAAAATGATACTACACTGTCTTCAGAAGTCCATAGTCCAATTTATTATTTATTCTCCACTCCTTATCCTGCTTTCCAAACGGATGATATTTTGACGTGTCTACGATAACCATACTGCTCATGTGGAATATTGCAAAATAACTGTAGAAATGTGTAGCTGATCATCGGTCTGTGCGCAACAGGAACAGAATCATCTCTTGTCTTTAAAGAAGCCTTCGTCTGTGTCGCTTTCTTTGATGGTGACAGTTAAAAAGTTTGTTGTCACGTCGGTGATCGTGACCTTCTCCACATTGCTGAAGCAGGGCCTCCATGCGTCCTCGTCCTCCTCCTGTTCCGCTTCCTCCTCTGGTTCTCCGAGGATTCGTGCCATGGGGATCTTGGCGATGAGTGAAGGCTGGTGATGATGATGATAATGATGATGATGAGGGTGATGCTGATGATGATGTTGATGTTTGATGGCCAGCGTGTCTCCGTGTTTGAATGCTCTGTGATGTCTGATGTGTTTAAGGTACTTGCGGTGGAAATGACTGCTGGAGTGCTCTCGAGTCCTGCACTCGTCACTTGTTTTGGTCCATTCCAACGTCCGACGAGGAAAGAGGAGAGGGTTCTGTCGCTTTTGAGACCTCGTGCTCAGAGCATCCTCGTCATCCTCGCCCAGTTCGAGACGTGCCATTTTGGACGGGATGCCCGACATGGACTCGTCCATCTTGCTCTTTTCTGAATGTAGGACACTTGAGTAGCCCTCTCTGAATAGTTTGGGCTTGCGACCACGTTTTTTAGGGATGTGGCCCATCCTGCCTGACTCAGCTCTCTGTGACAGAAGGGGACGATGATCTTGGGTCGGTTCCTGGTGGGCGGGTCGGACGCTTTCGCCCCGGTTTACCGTGCTAGGAGGGAAGATGGTTGGAACGATGCTGCGGAGCCCCTCCCTGGCCCTTGGTGTCACCAGAGGCTCGGGGTTCGGGTAGTTAATGCGGATGCTGCGTGAAGATTCACCACGGAACTCATAGGACCTCGCTTTGGCTTTGGCCTGAGCCTACAGGGAGACATCTACCAGTTATATATTTACAAACAGGACAAACATTTTAAAACACGCATTTAAAAACATTATAAATGTTAAATATGCTTTCATGTACTCTTAGAAGGTTCTCTAAGGTTCTCACACTCTTGTCTCTGGGGTGGTACCTTTATCATTTGTACCTTTTATATTTTTCACCTGGAAATATAGATATAGTCACTAAATATTAAAATGGACCATAAATCCATAAATGTACAATTCCTTTAAAGAAAAGCTCTAAAGCTACACTACATGCGGCTTTCTAAGTAAACCATACACATTAAAGGTACAAAACTGGTACACTTGATGGTACCATCCCAGCAAAAAGGAAAAGTACCATTCATGTACCCTTTTTTTCTGAGTGTGCATAATGGAGAATCGTTTTGCAATACGAAGAACCATCATATACACACTTACGATGGGGAAATAATACAGAATTCTAATAAAGAAAATGCTTAAAGATCATGGAGACATGCTTTGCACCTATATTTTATTTGGAAACCTTAAAAATAAATGAAGTTACATTTATTCATAATAAGGAACATAATAAAGTAAAAGATACCAGCAACAAGGAAAAGTGTCTTTATTTCTGAGAGTGTAGGCCTTGCTTTTCAGAAAAGGTTCCAAGTAGAACCACTGTACAAATCTTGGATCAAAATCCTGTTTATCTCAATGCTGTAGTAAAGAAGCCTTTCTCACTCTCTAAGAATAAAAAGGTACCAAACAGTACATTTGTACCTTTAATGTATGTAAAGGGTTCCTGTAAAGGTAATGTAGACACTAGAGGTGGACAATGTGACCCTTACGAGAAGGAAAAGAAGTTCCCTGTGATATAAATATTTATTATGGGGAAATTATTGCTCATTGTGACACCAAGGGTTTTTTTCTTCCAGGAACTAATAATGGTTCTTCTACGGCAACCTTTCCGTACACATTTATTTTTATGCTTCCATGCCTTCATGAATTCTCCACAATAATAAAGCTACATTTATAAAGACATAATTATCATGTGCAGACACTCTGGCTTCGTTCTCAGTTCCTGTACCTTCATCAGGAAGGTCTTGAGTTTCGGTCCTCTCTTCTTGGGCCCGAAAAGTTCTCTTTCACGCTCCCTGGACAAAAAAAAAAAAAAGCAGCCATGCCCACTTGAGAACCAATGAAGTGGAACCACATGACCAACAGACCATGCATTTTATTTCATATCATTGGTTTACCTTTCCTCAAAAGCAGCAAAAAGCCGAGAGTCCAGAATGTTTTCTTCCGGTTCCCAGGTGCTGTACCTATGAGGAACATGGGGATGTGTTGCATTAATTCGCCTGCTGCAGCATGTGTATGTGTGTGTGTGTGTGTGTGTGTGTGTTTTGCATGCATGTGGTTCTGGTTTGACAGCCAGCCATCGTCGGCATCTTTAAAACAAATCATCCAAAATATGAAAACCCCACAGAGATCATGTCTGTGGTTAAATACTCACTTCTGTGACCAACCTTTCCATTTCACCAGATACTCCATCCGACCCTGCGCCATCACACATGCAAGAAAAGAAAAACATTTATTTGTGGTTAGCTCCAAGCCTGCAGAAGCAGCATTGGCGGTGGTGGTGTTGGTGGAGGCTGAAATGCCAATAACACGTTCACACACGCATGCATTGTGGAAATAATTTCTAAACAACGGCACATTTTAATCGAAAACACAAAACGCACTCTTCTGATCCGCCGTTTGATGATCGATTCGGCGGCGAAGACTCTCTCTCCGACAGCAGACAGCTCCATGTTTTCTTCCCCCGTTAGCTTTAGCCGCGCCAGGCGAGCCTGCTGATCTCTCTCTCTCTCTGTCTCTCTCGCGCTCTCTCTCTCTCTCTTTCGGGCGATTCGATGCCAGTAAGAATCGATTCTCCGAGCCTATACACTGGGAACCGAGAGTCGACTCCAAAGCTTTGCAGTCGGTTCCAGACGGCACATGTTTGTACACACGGTGTCAGATTCTTAAATGTAAAGTTCACACCATACACACACATAAAAAAAAACTATATTAGTAATGCTGTCAATATTAAAATATATCCATTCAATCATCTATGTTAACCTCTTTATCCTGACTAGTATAAAGTTGGCTTGACGTTGAACGTTCGAGATTCGCAAATTAAGGGACCTTCTCTAAAGTTACATACGACACTGATATACACGTTTCTAACCTCAATAGCATACAGTCTGATTTAGACTTAAAGTCATAAAACCAACTGTAAAGTGTTCATGTAGGTGTCAGCTATAATGCACACCTTTTAGGTTTTTGATATATTAAAATAAACGATTAAATTATATGTAAATATTGCCATGTATTTCACTACAAGATGGACTCATACACAAAATATACCATAATTTAAGCTCAATAGAGCTCAACACTTTTCTAACTTCAATAGCATTTGAAGAGAAGGACTTA